>NC_133366.1:11621628-11729782 GCF_049309525.1 Garra rufa
ACTGAGAAAATCACCTTTAAAGTTGTCCAAATTAAGTTCTTAACAATGCATATTACTAATCAAAAATTACATTTTGATAGGTTTACAGTAGGAATTTTACAAAAATCTCAATGTAACATGATCTTTACTTAATTTCCTAATGATTTTTGACATAAAAGAAAAATCTATAATTTTGACCCATAAAATGTATTTTTGGCTATTGCTACAAGTATACCCCAGCGACTTAAGACTGGTTTTGTGGTCCAGGGTCACATATAGTATTGAAAATTACTAGTACCACAGAGAATTTAGGATGCATATTTGGATTTATGAATAGATAATCGTACATCACTGACTCACTAGATTTGTCAAAAACGCACTTTCATTCATGAATGAAACACTGATGTGTTTGCTTTTAGAAATACGCATCGGCTGAGCTGTTACTTTATAGACTTGCTGCAATTAACAGAAATCCGTCGTAGCGACGGAGAACTTTAATCCCTGACAGTATGATATGAGAAGATGGTTTTATCATCTGTTTACCATCAAGCAGACAGTTGAAGTGCAGACACTGTAGGAACTCTCTCTCCCTCATGAAGCCGTTCAGAGGAGTGGCCCAGCCCTCGGCGAGCACCTGAACCCACTGCATGTCCACCTAACACACCAACACAGAACAGACATTAGCTGAACCCAAATTAAGTCACAATGGGTTTGCAAACCATTTGCAGGAGTTTAAATCTGTATTTGAGTAGCATATGAGGAGGTAAGGTACCTTAGTGATCTCCACTGCTGGAAGAGTCTCTGCGTCGGCCTTGGCCAAGTCTAGTTTGTTCTCATGCACATAGAGCTCCTTGACCTCGTAGGATGCGTCCACAGGCACTATGTCCTGCAAAAGACCAAAACATTGCCAAAAATCAATAGTATATTAAGTAAAAATCATGTTCTATGAGGACATTTTGTACATTTCCTACTGTAAATATATTGAAACTTAATTTCTGATTAGTAATATGCATTGCTAAGAACTTCATTTGGACAGCTTTAAAGGGGATTTTCTCAATATTTAGATTTTTTTTTTTTTTTTGGACCCCCAGATTCCAGATTTTAACATAGTTGTATCTCAGCCAAATATTATCCTATCCTAACAAACTATACATCAATGGAAAGCTTATTTATTCAGGTTATCAATATTGTTATCAAAATCTCCTGACAGTTCAGCAATATGGCACGAGCAAGGGTTAAGAGTGCTGTTTTTGTTTTGTTTCGGTGTTGGATTCCGAATCCTCGATGGCTTGAGCGAATCACTGATACACTAAGCCATTCATAAAAACAGTAATTTGATTGGTTCCTGAAGGATTCAGTCGTTTTGAAAGAATCGTTTGAATGACACTGGTGCTGGTGATTTTAAGTTTCCCATCATATTACATTCTTTTCCAACATATTTTAGAGTTTTGTCTTTAAAACATTAATCTTATAACATTATTTATGTATAAATAATGTATAAATGTTTAAATAATATTTCGTTCATTTGAAGCAAGTAGGTTGGGGATTGCCTTTTTCTTTGTGTACAAACTTTTCTCTGGTTTTGGCTAGTTAAGGAGTCAGGGAAGGCTGCTCCTGTATTTCTTTTGAGAGTTTTATTTTGATAGGCAATTTAGCTCTGAACCCTTAGTTAGTGATATGCTTCTAATACTTGGTCTGTAACAATAAACGTTTTTGTAGAACTTGAGAAATTCTACATTTTCGTGGTCATTGTGAGCTGGGACAGGAAAAGGGGTGTTGTCATCCTTAAAATTCTACTTTTTTTTTTATCGTGTCACTGGCCTTTCCAACCTAGACTGGTGAGGTTGTGGCAAATTATAAATGTGACCCTGGACCACAAAACCAGTCTTAAGTCGCTGGGGTATATTTGTAGCAATAGCCAAAAATACATAGTATGGGTCAAAATTGTTGATTTTTCTTTTATGCCAAAAATCATTAGGAAATTAAGTAAAGATCATGTTCCATAAAGATATTTTGTAAAATTCCTACTATAAATATATCAAAATGTAATTTTTGATTAGTAATATGCATTGTTAAGAACTTAATTTGGACAACTTTTTTTGCACCCTCACATTCCACATCTCGGACAAATATTGTCCTATCCTAACAAACCATATATCAATAGAAAGCTTATTTATTGAGCTTTCATATGATGTATACATCTCAGTTTTGTCAAATTTAACCTTATGACTGGTTTTGTGGTCCAGGGTCAAAAATACAGTCTAAAGTCGAAATCTCACTTCATGCAGCTGCTGTGCAGTGCTAAGATGAGTTTTGTTTACATGACTTCATGGATAACAATAGCCAGTCATTGATTCACATTAATGAAGTATTCACAGAAAAATCTTGTCTGTTTTCATTTTCATCTTTTTATTTATGAAATTTTGATTCATTTTGTAGAATTGAATTTTAAATTAACAGAATACTACATGGTATTGTGATACTTCAACTGGTATAGTATCGCAAGTCATTTTTATGGTATTGTGACAACCCTACGGTGAACATCTCTCTGATGTGACAAACACTTCTTTGGCAAGTGCTGCTTTACTGCTTGCAACCGGTTATTTAAAACGCACATTATTTTGTAAACCAAGCAACTCATTTAGATTACAAACTCCAAATATACAAATACGAGTTTCACACAGAATTGACTTTGACATTAATGAATGGAGTTAACTTACCCTCTCCTGCAGGAGGTCCAGAAGCTGCTGGATGCACTCGTTCACACTGCAAGAATCTGTCTTCAGTACCAGTTCAGGGGCCTCTGGTTTCTCATACTCGGAGTCTATTCCTGTGAACCCTGATTAAAAACACAATCCATTCATTTGCAGAAACAGACATACTTAGGATGCACATAATGAAAACATATTTTCATTCAACAGGACTGAAAATGGTTCCGCAATGATTTGGGGTTTCTACCACCATATAAGCAGATGTGTTGTGCATGTATCAGTTAACATGTGCCCAAGAATAACACTTCCTGCTATAAACGTCAATCATTCTCAATACAAGATTTAAGCTACTTTCAGATTTGCATCTTTCCTTGCTCTTCACCTGATTCACCCTTACACTGTGTCTACACGCGAGCGGCACAACATGACGGGACAAAAGACAACAGAACCTATTATAATCGTGGGATTTGGCGCGTAAACAGTAAACTGATGCCTCAATCTATGGCACAAAGTTCAAATGATTTGCAACAGTCGCTTTGTCATTTCCAAGGTAGACAGACTTTAGTTGTTGCAGTGCAGTGCAACACGACAATTGTTGCGTCCGGTGTAGACATGGTGTTACTTAATCTGCAGCTCCACAGCAAAAGAAATTAAATATAACAAAAACAGCAGGAAACACAGAGTCACTAAGTCAGTCATTTCATACCAGAAACCTGCTTTTCCATCACCCCCAATCTCTTCAGGAAACCAAGAGGGTTGTGATGAATCACCACTGATTTGCTTAAAACGTTTTGTGTAACCTCTCAAAGACCTTAAGCTTACTCTCAAACTACTCACACACTCCTAATATCACCACAATCACCACTTTTTAAACAACAAATCTAACAATGCTTTTCCTGGTATTTCCGTCTTCAATGCCTATAAAACATTTCAAGGCTTTTCACTTGTCTCATTTAATCATTTCACAGATTTCTGCACAAACAGGTCACTACAATTAAGAGAATGCTTTGGGTTTGCTGACACAGGATTTTAGGACTGACTGTCCTATTGACTACTGACCATTTAGAGATTAAATGCGAGCCATTAAACACTGCGTACCTACATCAAATAAGTGAGGGAAAATTAGGGCTGGGACAATGAATTGATGCATCGATTCTGAGATGATTGGAATGCATTGCGGTTCTCTCTGGAACAGATTCTGAGCTTAGTTTTTAACAGCAGATGGCACTCTATGTTATTTTTTTACATTTAATTTTTTATGATGCAAGATTAATGTAAACACAGCCCACTATGAACACCCTTGTAATTCGCTTCAACTTTTTCAAACTGTATGAAAGATTATTTTATGTTCAAATGGGGTGTGTGTAAGCAAGCACACTATCTGCTGTTAAAAACTAAGATCAGAATCATTTCTAGAGGGAATTGTGATGCATTCCGATATTCTCAGAATCGATGCAGAACAATTACTCTATTCACAATGCATCGATTTTTTGTCCCAAACCTAGTGAGAATAAGCCTATTTAGACACACATATTTTGTATGATATATGTGACCCTGGACCACAAAACCAGTCATAAGGTTAAATTTTACAAAACTGAGATGTGTATATATAATATGAAAGCTCAGTAAATAAGCTTTCTATTGATGTATGGTTTGTTAGGATAGGACAATATTTGGCCGAGATACATCTATTTGAAAATCTGGAATCTGAGGGTGCAAAAAAATCAAAATCCTGCGAAAATCACCTTTAAAGTTCTCCAAATTAAGTTCTTAACAATGCATATTACTAATCAAAAATTACATTTTGATACATTTACAGTAGGAATTTTACAAAAAATCTTCATGGAACATGATCTTTACTTAATTTCCTAATGATTTTTGGCATAAAAGAAAAATCAATAATTTTGACCCATACTATGTATTTTTGGCTATTGCTACAAACATACCCCAGCGACTTAAGACTGGTTTTGTGGTCCAGGGTCACATATAGTCTTACCTCTGATTTCTCCAGCTCTAGCCCTCTTATAGAGCCCCTTGACATCTCTCTGCTCACACACATCCAGGGGAGCATCTACAAACACCTCAAAGAATGGAAGGCCGGCAGCTTCATGGATCTTCCTTGCATTCAGGCGGTCCTAAGGATATGCACAGCAGACAAAGTACATTTTATCAAATATTTTACTGCATAAAGCGTACTGCATCATATTTGACACATGAATCTCTAAGTCAAGCAAAATGCGTTTTAGTATAATACTAAAAAACACATCCCACTTCAGGCCGTTACATGTGTAGTTGCTGTGAAATCTGTCATGATTTTTATAGAGTAGACATAATAATGTTTATATTGTTATTAAGATTTCAAGATAAACACTTACTAAATAGAAGCAACTTATGTTTACTAGATTATCTATACATTATTTTTTTTTTTAAATAAAGATACAACACGCTTTTGAGGAACAAAACAGCAATGCATTATATGTTTTGACCCCCATAATAAAAACTACAGAGCTTTGATCTTAAAACTATGAAATTAAATATTATCTTAATAATATGCATTTTGTGTACGTATTAATTTACGTACGTACGTAATTTAACCTTACCTTCTGGCCATATAAATTTCAACATCTGCCATAAAATGAATGTTTTTTCTCAGTTTGGGCCACTAAATAAAATAGTGGTGTTATTTCCTCTTTAAGTCTGAGCTCCATATTCTTCTAAGTCACACCATGTGAGCAATAAAATATAATAGAAAATATAAAACACATATGTGACCCTAGACCACAAAACCAAGTAGCACTAAGTAGTCTTAAGTAACATGGGTATATTTGTAGCAATAGCCAAAAATACATTGCACGGGTCAAAATTATCAATTTTTCTTTTATGCCAAAAATCATTAGGATATTAAGCAAAGATATTCCATAAATACATTTTGTAAATTTCCTCCCGCAAAATAAATCAAAACTTATTTCGATTATATAAAAATAATATGCATTGCTAAGAACTTTCTACTTTCATTAACTTTCAATATATTTTGATTTTTTTGCACCCAAATTTTGATTCCAGATGGACCCTTATGAGTAGTTTTGTGGTCTAGGGTCACATTCGCAAACTTTTTGGTTTACAAATTTATCAATAAGGTTTTTTGAATATTATTTGAATATTATTTCATATGTCAGGCTTTACAGGGTTAAGAAGTGTTATACACAAACACAAACATGTCTGCATGTTTCTCACCCTGCTGTATGGGGAAATGAAGCTGGCGATGCACACAAGCCCAGCATCAGCAAACAGTTTTGCCACTTCTGCGATACGGCGAATGTTCTCCTCGCGGTCTTCAGGACTGAAGCCCAGGTTCTTATTGAGGCCCTGCCTGATATTATCTCCGTCCAAAGTGTAGCAGGGGATGCCATGACACACCAGATACTCCTCCAGAGCCATGCTGACCGTCGTCTTACCCGCACCAGACAAACCTAAGGATGCAGAACAAATAGGTTTATTATAATAAAGAAGCTATTAATTGTACAAAATAATGGAAGAGGGGTTGTCAGAATACCTGTAAGCCACACCGTGCATCCTCGAAACCCTCCTCTAGTGCCCACCACCTGGCCACGCTTGTTTCTGCTTACATGATGGGCTTGATATGTCACATTAGTGGCTCTTTGCATCCCCTGTACAAATTTCAGAAGACACATTTACATAATATTTTCAATATACTGAATGATTAACTTATCTTTGTGCCATGGTATTTACACAATACTCCAAAGAATACCATGGCACACGTCCTAGAAGCCATGTTAGTATCATAGTAAATGTCTAAGAAGTAATGATTCTCGTTCTTGTGCTGCCCAGAAATGTTGTCTAGATGGGCAGCACACTAGGTTTTAAGACACCTGCAATATACACGCAAAAAACAGAGTACACGCCTTTTTTTTTCATACATTTATCACAACTAAGGACCTATATTACAAACATGGTTATTCTTTCTGCCTATATTATCAAATAAAAGGGGATGGGTCCTATTTAGCATAAGCAAAAACATCATATTCATAACAAAAGGTGTGTTAGTGTAACTGTACCACATTAGTAATGCAAAACATCCCGAATATTCATCCGCTACTCACCCAGCTCTCAGGCGCGTTACTCAGTTTCTGTTTCTTACTCGAGTTTCCAGATGTCTCCATTCTGAGCTGTTGAATTCACACTTGATAGATGAACAAATAAATAGAGAGATATATATTGGCAGGAGATGTTTTAATGAAGTGCCGGGTCCACTGTGTGTGTTTTGAACTCCAGAAGGAAGCGTAGAGGTTTACAGGCTGCGGCACGGGAAGTGATGGAGGCCCTGGCAAGTCCCGCCTCTTACGCATCGAGTCTCCGCCTACTCGACAATCGGATTGGTCGGAATGACTTCAAGGCAGATCGTGATTGGACAATTGAGAAGTCGATCATATAGCCGTGGAAACCAAAGCAAACATGTATCAGGTCAAGGGAGGGACTTGTTGGAATACATGCAGGGGGAAAAATAACCCAGCCAATCATGTTCTGTTTTATATTTTGCTGTGTATAGATAAAGTGACACAATAACAATTATTATTATTATTTTTTGGTTAAAGTCTATGAGCTCTCAGATAACACGCTGTCATTTGACATGCTTAGACACAAATACAAAATTCAAAGAAAATATTTTTTCAAGTATCTCCAATTTAGAAGTTATATAGGAACAAAACAAAACAATCTATTGAAACCACCCAAATCTAAGTTAAAAGAAATAAGTGAAAATAGCCTTAAAAGGGGAGCAATCTCACAATTTTATAAACTCCCCAGATAATTCAACCTTGAAATTAGAAGCTTGGAAGAAAGATCTGCAAATAAATTTGTCACTAGATGAGTGGCACATAAGCAAATAATAAACTCTCGGTTGAGACTGTTACAGTACAAGTGGCTTATGCATGTTTATGTCACCCCTGTTAGATTAAACCAATACAATCCAAATATCCCTGACATATGTACAAAGTGTGGAGACGAAAAGCGTACACGGTTCCATTGTTTTTGGGAATGTAGGGTAATTAAAACATTTTGGGTAAAATAAGGGAAACGGTGAAGGATATTATTTCTAAAGACCTTCCTTTATCATTTTAGGTTTGTACCCCAAGCACACAGGATATGCAAAAAATGAGAAGTTGTTTATTGATATTTGTTTATTGCAAGCTAAAATGTTGATCGCACTGCATTGGAAAAGAATAAGAAGACCAAGTATTGGACAATGGGTTAAACAGATGTTGGCTACTCTTCCATTGGAACGCATTACATACTTGTTAAAAGGATAAAAGGACTTGTTTGAAAGTATTTGGAGACCTTTCATGCTTTTTGCAGAAGGCACAGACTTAACAGAAGATCACGAGGAGGAAGATGGTTGAAGATGGAAAAATTACACACTCAATGACCTGCTCGATATGAGTTGGTTGATTTCTGGTATCTTGTGTCAAGGACATTATCGAATTATATAAATACAAAAAATTTAAATACAAAAAACAAAAACAAATAAACATTGTTGGAAAAAAAAAGTCTATGAGCTAAAAAAGTTTAGAAAACCATCTCTTTTACATTTTTACAGTTTATAATATCACTGCTGGTACATTTAGGTATGTATGTATTTAAGTAAAAATTAGCTTATATTCTCTATCCAATTGTGTCACTGTTTATCTGTGCAGTGTTATTCACTGCACATTATAAATGATCATGTCGTAAAAGGTTAAACAATGTACAGTTGAGGTCAAAAGTTTACATACAACTTGCAGAATCTGCCAAATGGTGATTATTTGACCAAAATAAGAGGGATCATGCAAAATGCATGTTATTTTTTATTTAGTACTGACCTGAAAAAAATATTTCACATAAAAGATGTTTACATATAGTCCACAAGAAAATAATAAAAGAAAATAATAGATGAATTTATAAAAATTACCCTGTCCAAATTTTACATATGCTTGATTCTTAATACTGTGTTCATACCTGAATGATCCACAGCTGTGTGTGTGTTTGAGTGATAGTTGTTCATAAGTCACTTGTTTGTCCTAAACAGTTTAACTGCTCACTGTTGTTCAGAAAAATCCTTCAGGTCCCACAAATTCTTTTATTTTAACCCTTACAATTATCCATCTTTTCACTCTGAGGACAACTGAGGGACTCAGCAACTATTACACAAGGTTCAAACACTCACTGATGCTCCAGAAGGAAACACGATGCATTAAGAGCCTGGGGGTGATTGAATTTGAAGATCAGGGTAAATTTATCTCTTTTTTTCTTCTGTGAAACACATAAGTATCTTCTGTAGTTTTTGAAGTGATGCACCAAATGAAAAAATATGATATTTAGGCAAAATAAGAAAAATGTACACATCTTCATTCTGTTCAAAAGTTTTCACCCCTGGCTCTTAATGCATGGTTTTTCCTTCTGAAGCATCGGTGAGCGTTTGAACCTTCTGTAATAGTTGCATACAAGCCCCTCAGTTGTCTTCAGTCTGAAAAGATGGATCTCAAAATCATCATAGTTGGGAAGGGTTAAAATACACGAAAATGCTGAAAAACCAAAGAATTTGTGATTTTTCTGAAGAACAGCGGCCAGTTTAACCGTTCAGGACAAACAAGGGACTTATGAACAACTATTACTATTTACTAAACAAAACAAACACAGCTTTGGATCATTCAGGTAACAACACAGTATTAAAAATCAACTGTATGTAAACTTTTGAATGCTGTCATTTTTAAAAATTCAACTGTTATTTTCTCTTGTGGACTATATCTAAACGTCTTTTATGTGAAATATCTTATTCGGGTCAGTACTAATTAAAACATGCATTTTGTATAATACCTCTAATTTTGGTAAAATAATTAACATTTTGCAGATTCTACAAGGTGTATGTAAACGTTTGACCTCAACTGTATATACAAGGAATTATTTTAGGTTAAATGTATATACAGCATGTCACAATTCTAATAGTGTTTTGCAGTTACATACTTACAGAGTCCTGTGATAAAGTAAAACAATTTCAAAAATGGCATTTGTATGAGAAAGTAGTGGAAATATGAATAGAATAGAATCAACTTCATGTCACTCGCCCTGTACAGTGATTACATTTTTATTAGAGACGTGTTCATAATTGTACAACACAACTATATACCAATATAAAAGAAGGTTATACAAAAACAATTTGTGTACACTTACTGCTAGAATCACCACCACCACATTGATGCCAATCCACCTTATTTTTTCCATAAGAGTGGGCTTGGCCATTTGCAAATCTTATGGGTGTAGCTTTCGGTCTCGTCCACGTCCAGCTATTTTTAACTGTACAAAACATCTTGTTTTGCTGCTTGATATTGCAAATTGCTGTGTCTTAGCATATTGTATTAATGTATTATCTTAATTATGAACACACTGGTTTACAGTGCAAACAATTTTACCATTTACTGCATGTTGATATTCTTGACGTTATTTCCCTATAGTTGCAAATGAACATGGAAGTCTCGCCCATAGGCTTACTTCCGCGTTGAAGAATAAGGTGGATAGGTTTAATAAGCTAAACTGCGCCTTAACCACAACGAGAAGATGCTGAACTTCCCCTGGGCTTCTGTGTGGCTGAAACTCTCTGAAAAGTTTTGAGAAAGTTGTAAAAAGAAGAGCTTCCACTGGTGGGCACCTGAATCACAGCCCTGCCTACTGTTGGCTTAACTGCCCCTGATCCTTTATTATCTTGCTTTCCCGGGTTGCCATTAGTGTGATCCTGAAGTCCTTTAGGGAAAATTCTCACTGTCATTTGCATTTTTCCACAGACTACTTTATGTTGGGTATTGACCAAACCGTTCACTCTTCCTGTATACGTTCCACAGACCACTCCTTTCCTTTGAGAATTGGGAAGTGTGGACAGATTCCTCACGGGTACATACAGCTTCACAGGTTTACCGTAGTACACCCAGCATTGGGTTTTGGATGGTTTTTGGGGGGGTTGGATTGGGGTAACTGTGTATGGTACTTTATTCTCTGTGGTTGTTTGTGAAGGAGGGGTGGGGGAAAGAGCAGCTGCCTCATATTCCACACAGTCAGCGCCTCGCTCCTCATCTGTCGGTGTAACTTCATAACCTTCTATAAGAACAACACCCTCACCTGAGCGCTTCTGAAGCTCTGAACAACAGAGGACAAATAGGATTAAGATTCAGTGTGTCTGACATTCAGAGTTATAACAAACCAATAGGTCACATTAACCCAATGTCACATTTACAGTTGAAGTCAAAAGTTTACATACACCTTGCAGAATCTGCAAAATAATAATTGTTTGACCAAAATAATAGGGATCATACAAAATGAATGTTATTTTTTTTATTTAGTACTGACCTGAATGAGATTGTTCACATAAAAGATGTTTATATATAGTCCACAAGAGAAAATAATAGTTGAATTTATAAAAATGACAGCATTCAAAAGTTTACATACACTTGATTCTTAATACTGTGTTGTTACCTGAATGATCCACTGCTGTGTTTTTTGTTGTTGTTGTTGTTGTTGTTGTTTAGTGATAGTTGTTCATGAGTTGTCCTGAACAGTTAAACTGCCAGCTGTTTTTCAGAAAAATCCTTCAGGTCCCACAAATTCTTTGCTTTTTCAGCTTTTTTGTGTATTTGAACCCTTTCCAACAATGACTCTGATTTTAATATTCATCTTTCCACACTGAGGACAACTGATGGACTCATATGCAGCTATCACAGAAGGTATAAACACTTACTGATGCTTTAGAAGGAAACCCAATGCATTAAAAGCAAACATATAAGTATCTTCTGTAGCTTCTGAAGGGCAGTACTAAATTAAAACAATATGATATTTAGGTAAAATAAGATAAATGTAGCTACATGTCTTTATTCTGTTCAAACGTTTTCACCCCCAGCTCATGCATTGTGTTTCCTTCTGGAGCATCAGTGAGCGTTTGAACCTTCAGTAATAGTTGCATATGAGTCCCTCAGTTGTCCTCAGTGTGAAAAAATGTATCTTAAAATCATACAGTATTTTTTGGAAAGGGTTCAAATACACAAAAACGCTGAAAAACCAAAGAATTTGAGGGATCTGAAGGATTTTTCTGAAGAACAGCGGGCAGTTTAACTGTTCAGGACAAACAAGGGACTCATGAACAACTATCACTAAAACAATGTGGATCATTCAGGTAACAACACAGTTTTAAGAACCAAGTGTATGTAAACTTTTGAACGGTAATTTTTATAAAATCATCAATTATTTAATCTCTTGTGCACTATATCTAAACGTCTTTTATGTGAAAGATCTTATTCAGTTCGGTACTAAATAAAAAATAAAATGTCTTTGTATGTTTCTCTTACTTTTGTAAAATAATAAACATTTAGAAGATTCTGTAAGGTGTATGTAAACTTTTGACCTCAACTGTATATTAGAATGTATAACGTACTTACTGTGCAGATCTTTGCGGCAAATAATATTTCTACCTGTGAAATAGCACACATAAAAAAAATCTTTCAGAACTGCTTCTGATTAATTCAATATTAGCATAGGTTTAGTTTCAAAATTGAGACTAATGACGGTAATTAAGCATTAAAATATTAGTGTAAATGAATTAAACAATAGTTTTCAGTAACATACCTTCTGTATTACATGGCTGTGAAGCGAGAACAACCAGTGCAGCAAGCAGTCCAAGAGCAATGTTAACATCCATGGCTGCAAATGATGCAAAGATCCTGTCAACATGCCTTTTATTTATTTGAAACCACCCATTGTGGAGTCCCACAAGTTGTGAAATCACCTGAGGCACTGAATAAATGACTTTATCTGTCAATAAAAATACATTTTAATTATGTCTGAATATCTTCTGAGACTTCATTTGTATGTGGCTGGAGTGTTTGCTGTTTTAACAGGTGTAGGAGTTGATTTCACCACTGAGGAACTAATAAATAAGTTGGAAACCTGGATCTTGAGAAGCAGGGGCACTTTTATGTGGAGACAAGGGGAGGTTAAGTAACCAAATGTTTTTACACATGGTGGGTGGGCTTGGAATCTAAGAGGAACTGGCCGACAATGGAGAGACTTGGGCAAAGGTGTGACAAAATGCCAAATGGTACCACAGAAAAAGTTGATTCAGATAGAAAATATTTACTTCAAACCCACTCTGATCATTATCAGCGAGATGTATTTGGACTTGTCTGAGGCTGCAGATGACTCACTGAATATCCCTTATGGCAGAATGCTGTAGACTTGCCAGAAAAACAATAGATTTAATTGCATACTAAATGAGTTTCATATTCCACAGTCACTGTCTTGTCCTCATTGCTGTAACTTCATAAGCTTCTAAGAACAACATCCTCACCTGAGCGCTTCTAAAGTGCTGATTAACAGAGGACAAATAGGACCAAAAGTCACTAAAAACAAACTAGTGGAGATACCTAATATATATATAATTGTGCAAATGGTGTAAGAATTGTGTAAAAATGAAGCCAAAAAATGTCAAATCCAATTATTGGTCCCAAATTTTTATCAGTTTTACTGGTGTGAAGAATTTTTGGGTATAATATGTCTTAGTTTACTTTTCTTTTGCTATCCTTACTTACAGTACATAAATGAACTATAGTGTCCTGCACCCGCTAGTAAAAAAAATATCAAAACATTTTATCTACTGTCTGAATAATTTTTACTTATTTTACTTAAGTACTTATTGAAAAATAAACATGTTTTTTTTTTTACAAGCACACTATAAGTAATTCATTTTAGAATAAAATAAATTACTTACTAATAAATTAGTAAAGCATGAAATACGACCAAATTAACAGATTTGCCATAGTCGCTCACTGAATACCTAAATAACAAATTTTGGAAAAAGATGATACATTAATAAAAATAAAGGATCCAAAAGCAATGCTGCTGATCCTTGAGAAAATTCTAAATTTTCTCAGTTCTTAAAAAAAATAAAAAAATTTTTTAATGTAACAGACTTTTTAATAACCTAAAGAACTGTTTTGTACTATGAAGAACCTCTTGTGCAATTGAAAGGTTCCATGGATGTTAGCGGTTCTTCGTGGAACACTGAGTGCCAACAAAAAACTCTTGATTTTTAAGAGTTTAGTAGTATATTACTTTTTTAAAATGAAATGCATTACAATATTGAGTTACTCCCTAAAAAAGTAACTAATTACGTTAGTTACTTCTTATGGAAAGTAATGTGTTACGTTACTTTTACCTTACTTTTTAAAATCTTGGCAGGGCTTGCTTGTTTGTTTTTAAATATAAAAAGTATATAGAAGTGACTGCAGAAGAAAAATGTCAACTCTTCAGCAATAATAATAATAAAAAAATGTTAGATAATCTTGAGTAATTTTTGCTTATTAGCAAGGATAAATTGGATCATCAAATGGTCTGCATCAAAGACATCAAAAGGATATTTGTATTATTTAACATATTCAATTATTGCAGTTTTTATTCACTTTGAAGAATACTGTATCTGGGTTTTTTTTTGTGAGTGAGATGAAATTAATACATATTCACATTAATTCTAGAAATAAAGAAACATCTTTCTTTCATTTCTTCAAAGACTATAGAATACCCTTAAAGAGACTTTGATTTATCTCAACATGGAGACAGGAGAGCTTTCAATCAATAAATGGGTGGTGGGGGGGGGGTAACTGGCATTACTTATTTGTAAAAATAACTCAGATATTTTCTTGTCAATTAAAAAGTAATGCGTTACTTTACTAGTTACTTGGAAAAAGTAATATTATTACGTAACTTGCGTTATTTGTAATGCATTACCCCCAACACTGGTAGTAGTACCTGGAATCACTATATAACTTAGGCCTATAGTATTGCTATACAAAATACTGCTGGTAGCTGAGTTTCCCTTTATATTCATTTCACAGTAATTTTGGAAGTCATTATTTATAACTGAACTTACATGGTAATTCACTGATAATATATATCAATTAAAGGAGTAGTTCACTTTCAGAACAAAAATTTACAAATAAGGTATTCACCCCCTTGTCATCCAAGATGTTCAAGTCTTTCTTTCTTCAGTTTTAAAGAAACTGTGTTTTTTGAGGCAAACATTTCAGGATTTCTCTCCATATAATGGACTTCTATGGTGCCCCTGAGTTTGAACTTACAAAATGCAGTTTAAATGCAGCTTCAAGGGGCTCTAAACAATCCCAGCCGAGGAAGAAGGGTCTTATCTAGTGAAACGATCGGTTATTTTCTGAAAACATTTACAACTTATACACTTTTTAATTCCAAATGCTCGTCTTGGTGAGCTAGACAAGACGAGCATTTGAGGTTTAAAGGTATATAAATTGTAATTTTTTAAAGAAATAACCCATTGTTTTGATAGATAAGACCCTTCTTCCTCAGCTGGGATCATTTAGAGCCCTTCGAAGCTGCATTTTCGAAGTCCAAACTCGAGGGCACCATAAATGTCATTATATGGAGAGAAATCCTGAAATGTTTTCCTCAAAAAACATAATTTCCTTAAGACTGAAGAAATAAAGACAAACATCTTGGATGACAAGGGGGATAGTACATTATTTGTAAAAAAAAAAAAAATAAATCTAAAAGTGAACTACTCCTTTAATTGATCTTTTGATTTGATCTTTTGATTGGTTCAACGAAACTGTCACTCACACTTCTCACCCAATCCTGGAGAGGGGGCTACATCTTGTTGCTTGGCAGCAAGAGTCGCAAACAACAACAGACTGTGAGCAAATTCGCGTAGTTTCAAAGCAATAAAAACAGAGTGTATAGTCACTCACACTTTTATTTAAATACAAATGTAAGGCCATTATTTTTTACACTTTTTTAGATTATTATTTTTAGCAATTTCAAATTACTTTAAAGAGATCTAAACCATTCTCCAAAAAGTTTTTAATTTCTTATCTTTTCATTAAACGCACGTTTCACAGATTTTGTGAGTGTCAGTAAAGTGTGCTGGACAGAAAGGGAGGAGCTGCACTAAATAAGGGAAATGTTGAAGTTTCCAGAGGTTGATGTCAGTGTAACTGGATTCCTCCAGTCTGGAAACAACTGGGAACAAGATGGCTGAGGGTGGACTGGAAAACTGCTTTTCTCCACTCTCACAAAAGCTGGACTGAAGCCACACATAATAATTTTAGCAAGTATAAGTACATGCAAGTAACGTTAACTATTCTTATTTTTCGAAGCGTCTCTTTTTCCAGCCAAGTACGTTACCTTTCGGCGTTTTTTGCTGTTGCGTTAAGTTTTCTCGCGTATTTCTATTGCATAACATCGCAAAAGTGCATTTCGAGTTTTTAAAAAGCTGAAACAATAACTATTGACGTGATAGAAATTAAATTCGATACTTGCTGAATTTGTGTTTTGAGTTTTGGATTCACTTTGCACATTCACACTAACTCAGCGCCTAAAATGACGACGTTTGTTTATGTTAAGCTACTGTAAATGACACAATGAGCTCTAGTCGCGTCCGTCCTCAAGCACCGCCGCAGGCCCATGCGGCATCTGCAGCAGCTGCCCCCGCATCCTCTCCGCCTTATGAAGGGATCGAGATGGAAAAAATGCATCATGAAGAAGTGGGCCTCGGAGTGCCCGAAGAGACGCCCTCTCCTCCCACCTCCAGCTCTAGACAGGCATGGAGCCGGGATAACCCGGGGTTCGAACCGGAGGAAGGGATGATGGAAGCGGACTGGCCTCCGGCGAGCCCGGCCCGGAGATCTGTGTCCACGGCGTCTAGCAGCAGCAGCGGGAGCGTCAGCGGACCAGGGAGCTTCTCTGGCATCAGTGCTCGGATCAACAGAGGACTTTATCCAACTCCTCCAGCACAAGAACACAGCAGCTGTGGGAAGAGGATACTGGAGAAAATGAGAGGTGAAACTTTACTGAAAATGTCCACAAAAATATAGTAAAACTTGTAATATGCTTACTAGGAAGGGTTACACTTTTCAGAAAGTTTACTTTTCATAAAGAGCCAAGATAATGTGTTAAGTAAATGTAAAAGGGCTTGATATTAGGGGATAAAACCTCTCAAAAACATGTACCACAGTTTCCACAATAGTATTAAGCAGCATAACTGTTTTCCACTTTGATAATAATATAAAAATGTTTCTTCAGCACCAAATAATCATAACAGTAATTTCTGAAGGATCATATGACACTGAAGACTGGAGTAATGATGCTGAGAATTCAACTTTGCCTCACAGGAATAAATAATATTTGGAAATAAATTAAAATAGAAAACAGTTACTTTAAAATGCAATAATATCACTGTTTTTTGTAACTTCTATGTCACGAAATTAGGGTAAAAATTAGTCGTATTTTAGGTTATAAATTAGTCTGTAATCTCTATTTGTAAGTAAGAAATCCCTAATTAGATAGCTAGGTGAACATGATTTCATGTATTAATGGAAGATTTTTTTCTTCATTTCTTTTGCTATTTCAGTGCTCTGGGATACTCGTCTTTTGGGTGAGAGCAACAGTAACAGAGAGATGTACCTGAAAACCGTCCTACGAGAAATGATCACCTACATCCTCTTTCTGGTCACCCTCTGCATATGTAGGTTGAATATTGGTTTTATGCTTGAATATGTTAATGCATACCTTGCTACATAAATATTTTTAATTATTTTACATATTCTTTTTTTGTTACAAAAATATTTGTCAGAAGAAGAGTCTGTTTGATTAGAGCATAAAACTAACTGATGCTTAAAAATTATATATATAAAAAAAAAAACGTTTGAATGCTACAATGTGATTTGCCATTCAGTATAGAAAATCAGTTAGTTTCCCTGGTCTGCTCCAGTTCTGGCAGTCTTTCTTTCTTGAATAACAGGCATTTTAAATCCTTGTAACAACCACAGCAACAATTTAGTTTTTTTTTTTTTTTTTAAATAATTTAGTCTGCTCAAATGCATTTTCATTTTACATTTATGCATTTTAGACTGCAGGTTTTTAGAAAACTTACATTGCATATACCACAAACAGTAAATTTTTATCAGTTAATGCATTCTTTGGGAATTGAACCCATGACATTGGCTTGCTTCATGCTTTACAGCTTGAGCAACAGCTACACAAATATATGCATCCATATTAAAAGTGCACAACATTTTATATAGAAAAAATTTATGAGCATTGAACTGCTCTTCAATATATGGAAGCCCATTTTCGCAGCTGTATAAAAAATGGGACTTTTTATTTCAAAATTCGTACTTTTTTTCATAGAATTGTAAGATACAAACTCGCAATTGCGAGTTATAAAGTCAGAATTGCGAGATATAAACTTGAGAAAAAAACGTTTTGAGATATGAAGTCAGTCCCTTTTCCTCAGAATTGTGATATAAACTCATAATTGCGAGTTATAAAGTCAGAATTGCAAGATATAAACTTGCAATTGACTTTTTTTTCTCAGAATTGTGAACTTACAATTGCGAGAAATAAAGTCAGATTTGTAAGATAAAATCTCTTAATTCTGACTATTTTTCTTGTAAATGCAAGTTTGTATCTCACAATTCCCAATTTTTTTTTTTCAGAATTGTGAGTTTTAAAGTCCAACTTTGGGGGGAAAAAGACTGATATTTTCTCAGAATTGCAAGTGCATATCTCATAATTTTGACTTGCGAGATATAAACTCATAATGCTTAGAAGAAAATTGCAAAATATAAACTTGCAATTCCAAGAAATAAAGTCTGAATTGTGTTTATATCTCACAATTCTGACTTTATTTCTCAGAATTTACTTTATGTCTCACAATTCTGACTTTATAACTCACAATTGCCAATTTATATCTCACAATTATGAGAAAAAAGTCAGAATTACGAGATGTAAACTTGGAATTGCAAGAAAAAAAGTCAGAATTGTGAGCTAAAAAGTCACAATTACATTTTTCTTATTTATTTAGTGGCAGAATGGGCTTCCATACCAATATGCTTTACCATACAGAAAGAGAACGTTATTCTGTTTAAAGATTACATTAAATTACTGATGTCTGTTTTAGTAACTTACGGAATGGTGAGCACCAATATGTACTACTACACCAAAGCCATGTCCCAACTCTTCTTGGATACGCCACTGACAAACGGAGAACCAACAACCTTCAAGAGTCTTTCAACCATGGAGGACTTCTGGAAAGTAATTATTCCACTGATTTTAATGCTCTTTCACAGTACAAAAATGCAGATTAGTTCCAGCTGCATCACAGATGTTAATGAAAACATGATGTGTAGTTCACAGAAGGCCCTTTTTTAAATGGCATGTACTGGGAGTTCTGGTACAACAACAAGAGCCTCCCAGAAAACCAGAGTCTGATCTACTACGAGAACCTCCTGTTGGGCGTCCCACGTGTCCGGCAACTCAAAGTACGCAATGAGTCCTGTTCTGTCCACGAGGACCTGCGGGACGAGGTTTACGACTGCTACAGTGTCTACTCTCCTGCCAATGAGGACAAGTCACCATTCGGACCGAAGAATGGCACAGCGTATGTACTGTAAAAATATACAAAAACATACTGTATATTTTGTATAATAAAACTAGTGGTCTTGAAGTTTATCATGCTGTTTATACATCAGGTGGAGGTACTCAGAGGAGAACAGGCTGGGTGAGAGCAGCTA
Source organism: Garra rufa (assembly GCF_049309525.1). Classification (NCBI taxonomy): domain Eukaryota; kingdom Metazoa; phylum Chordata; class Actinopteri; order Cypriniformes; family Cyprinidae; genus Garra; species Garra rufa. The sequence goes on from NC_133366.1 coordinate 11,640,950, forward strand.
CTGGGGTCAGGTGTCGACGTATAGCGGTGGAGGATACTACCAGGACCTGTCACGCACTCGAGAGAAGTCAGCCATTCAGCTGCAGGAGTTAAAAAACAACCTCTGGTTGGACCGTGGCACTAGAGCAGTGTTCCTGGACTTCTCCATCTACAATGGCAACGTTAACCTGTTTTGTATTGTCAGGTAATGGACGAAAGCTGTTTTGTAAATAAATGAAATTTAAAGGGATAGTTTATCCAAAAATGAAAATTCTGTCAGTAATTACTCGCCCTCATGTCGTTGCAAAGCGCTTTGTTCATCTTCAGAACACAAATTAAGATATTTTTAATGATGTGCAAGAGCTTTCTGACCTTAGACAGCAACGCAACTGACACATTCAAGGCACAGAAAGGTAGTAAGGACATTGTTAAAATAGTCCATGTGATAGCTGTGGTTCAACGGTAATGTTATGAAGTTATGAGAATACTTTTTGTGCACAAAGAAAACGTAAATAGCATTTTATTCAACAATTCTTTTTATCCGTGTCAGTCTCCGCCGCCATTCACGAAAGTACCAACCGTTATTTTTGTTTTCTTTGAGCACAAAAAGTATTCTTGTAGGTTCATAACATTATCGTTGAACCACTATTTTAACGATGTCCTTGAACGTGTCAGAAAGCACTTGGATTTCATCAAAAAAAAAAAAATATTTGTGTTCCAAAGATGAACGAAGGTCTTACAGGTTTGGAACGACATGAGGGTGACTAATTAATGACAGAATGTTCATTTTTGGGTGAACTTTACCTTTAATTAGTGGCCACAATATCAGTTTTTCATGCATGGGAATCTGTAAATATTCTGTTAAATATACATTTGGCATGCTTGCTTTACTTTTCTTGACTTGAGTACACATCCTTGACTAAAATCTGTCACTGACTGCTTTGCTGTAGGCTGCTAGTAGAGTTTCCAGCCACAGGGGGCACTGTGACCTCTTGGCAGTTCCAGACGGTGCGTCTTATTCGGTACGTGTCCAGCTGGGACTACTTTGTGGGGATGTGTGAAGTGGCCTTCTGCCTCTTTGTGCTGTATTACTTGGTGGAAGAAGTTCTGGAGATCCGCCTGCATCGTTTGCGCTACTTCAAGAGCCTGTGGAACTGCTTGGATGTTCTCATTGTTGCAGTAGGTCAAAGTGCATAATAAGTGCATATGTGACCACAAAACCAGTCATAAGGGTCCATATCTTTTTTCCTGAAAAAAATAAGCTTTTCTTAGGAATAGGATAGGTAGGACAATACTTGGCCGAAATACAGCTATTTGAAAATATGGAATCTGAGGGTGCAAAAAAAAAATACTAAGAAAATCGCCTTTAAAGTTGTCCAAATGAAGTTCTTAGCAATGCATATCACTAATCAAAAATAAAGTTTTGATACATTTCCGATAGGAAATGTACAAAATATCTTCATGGAACATGATCTTTACTTAATATCCTAATGATTTTTGGCATAAAAGAAAAATGTATCATTTTGACCCATACAATGTATTTTTGGCTATTGCTACAAATATACCCGTGCTACTTAAGACTGGTTTTGTGGTCCAGGGTCACGTATATATGGTTTACTCCAGCCAATGTAATTTGTGCTGCTGACTCTGACACCTTTGGTCTTTGTTCATCTTGTTCATCACCGTCACAGCTCAGCGTTCCAGCCATCATTATGAACATCTGCAGAACGTCAGCGGTCTCTCACAGACTCCACTTCCTTCTGGAGAACCACAGCACATACCCCAACTTTGAGCCACTTGCTCGCCTTCAGGTTCACTTTAACAACCTGGCTGCCATCATTGTCTTCCTCTCATGGGTGAAGGTGAGGTCTCGTTTTAACATTTGACATGCGAAATGGTTTTTTGTTGTTCTTGTGTTATCAAAATACAATCATATTGCTTTTCTTACAGCTTTTTAAGTTCATTAACTTCAACAAGACCATGAATCAACTGTCTACCACCATGTCACGCTGTGCCAAGGACCTAATGGGCTTTGCTATCATGTTTTTCATCGTGTTCCTGGCCTACGCTCAGCTGGCGTATTTAGTGTTTGGAACTCAAGTCAACGACTTCAGCACCTTTCAGGCCTGCATGTGAGTTTTGGAGGCATCTAAATAACCAAGAATATACGTACCGTAGGAAATCAAAATACCAAAGCAAGAGGGATCATACAAAATGCATATTATTGTTTATTTAGTTTATTTAGTACTGACCTGAATAAGATATTTCACATAAAAGTTTACATACATATAGTCCACATGAGAAAATAGTTGAATTTATAAAAATGACCCCATTCAAAAGTTTACACCCCCTTGATTCTTAATACTGTATTGTTACCTGAATGATCCACAGCTTTTGTTTTTTTGTTTAGTGATAGTTGTTCATGAGTTCCTTGTTTGTCCTGAACAGTTAAACTGCCTGCTGTTCTTCAGAAAAATCCTTCAAGTCCCACAAATTCTTTGGTTTTCCAGCATTTTTGTGTATTTGAACCTTTTCCAACAACGGCTGTATGATTTTAAGATCCATCTTTTCACACTGAAGACAACTGAGAGACTTATATGCAACTATTAAAAAAGGGTCAAATGCCCACTGATGCTTTAGAATGAAAAACAATGCATTAAGAGCCAGGGGGTGAAAACTTTTGAACAGAATGAAGATGTGTATATTTTTCATAAATATCTTTTTTTTTTAATCATATTACAATACCTACATGTTTTCCAGAAGACAAAATAAGTAAAATTTACCCAGATCTTCAAATTCAAAAAGTTTTCACCCCCTTAATGCATGTTGTCCTCAGTTTGAAAAGCTGGATCTAAAAATCATAGTCATTGTTGGAAAGGGTTCAAATACACCAAAATGCTACATACCCAAAGAATTTGTAGGATCTGAAGGGGATGTAAACTTTTGACCTCAATTGTATATAAGAAACAATAACGGAGTGTCTTTAAAAACAATCTTTTGTGCAAACGACTTCCTTCCACTACCTAAGCCTCTGTTGCTAACGTCACTTTAGAACTATTAACGAAAGCACATTGAGTTGCTTCTTTGAAAACTATTCACTTTAAGCATTTTTTTTTTTTTTTTTACAAATATTGTCATACTTCATTAATATTACTAATGTTGGTGGTTTCTGTTGCTCACAGTTTTACGCAGTTCCGGATCCTTCTGGGAGATTTTGACTTCTCTGAAATCGAGGAGGCTGACAGCGTTTTGGGGCCAATTTACTTCACCACCTTTGTGTTCTTCATCTTCATGATTCTGCTGGTAAACACAATAAGAGGAACATGACATAAATTACATTAAATAAATCTTAAATTAAAAAATGCTTTTTGTTTTGTTCAGAATATGTTCTTGGCCATCATCAACGACACTTACTCTGAGGTGAAAGCTGACATGGCCCAGCAGAGGTCGGAGATGGAGATCACAGACCTTATCAAGAAAGGCTATAACAGGGCGATGGTCAAACTCAAGCTGAAGAAGACCTCTATCAATGACATCCCAGACAGTTTACACCAGGCTGGGGGCAAACTCAGCTTCGATGAGCTCCGGCAAGATCTCAGAGGGTGAGAAAACATTTACCTCCACTGTATGATACAAAACAAACCGCTCGCAACATGGACGTAATGACCTTGCTGATCGTTTTATATGCGTTTGTACACAGAAAGGGCCATTCGGATGCTGAGATTGAAGCCATTTTTGCCAAGTATGACCTTGACGGAGATCAAGAACTGACCGAACACGAGCACCAGCAAATGAGAGATGACCTGGAGAAAGAGAGAGTGAGTGAAAAACTAATGCAGGATGTTACACAAAAGCTTTTATCTAAAGCAACTTACACTGCATTCAGGGTACACATACAGTTGAGGTTAATACCTTGCAAAATCTCAAAATTGTTATTTCTTTTATCAAAATAGGAGAGATCATACAAAATGCATTTTATTTCTTATTTAGTACTGACCTGAATAAGATATTTCACATAAAAGACATTTACATACAGTCCACAAGAGAAAATAATAGCTGAATTTAAAAAATGACGTTCAAAAGTTTACATACACTTAATTTTTAATACTGTTGTTACCTGTTTAGTGATAGTTGTTCATGAGTCCCTTGTTTGTCCTGAACAGTTAAACTGTCCGCTGTTCTTCAGAAAAATCCTTCAGGTCACACATTTTCTTTTGTTTTTCAGCATTTTTGTGTATTTGAACCCTTTCAAACAATGACTGTATGATTCTGAGATCCATCTTTTCACACTGAGGACAACTGAGGGACTCATATGCAACTATTACAGAAGGTTCAAACACTCACTGATGCTCCAGAAGAAAAAAATATGCATTATGAGCCGGGGGTGAAAACTTTTGAACAGAGTGAAGATATGTACATTTTACATCCTTCAGATGCTACAGAAGATACTTGTTGATACATGTTTCCCAGAAGACAAAAGAAATTTACTCTGACCTATAAAATCAAAAAGTTTTCACCCCCTGGCTCTTAACGCATCAGGCTTCCTTCAGAAGCATCAGTGAGTGTTTGAACCTTCTGTAATAGTTGAACATGAGTCCCTCAGTTGAAAAGATGGATCTCAGAATCATACAGTCATTGTTGGAAAGGGTTCAAATACACAAAAATGCTGAAAAAAACAAAAGAATTGTGGGACCTGAAGGATTTTTCTGAAGAACAGCGGGCAGTTTAACTGTTCAGGGCAAAAAAGGGACTCATGAACAACTATCACTAAACCACAAAACACAGCTGTGGATCATTCAGGTAACAACACAGTATTAAGAATCAAGTGTATGTAAACTTTTGAGCAGGGTCATTTTTTTTTAAATTCAACTATTATTTTCTCTTGTGGACTATATGTAAACATCTTTTATGTGAAATATCTTATTCAGGTCAGTACTAAATAATTTTGTATGATCCCTCTTATATTAGTAAAATAAATAACATTTTGCAGATTCCACAAGGTGTATGTAAAATTTGAACCTCAACTGTAGCTCTTGTTTTCCTCAGGAATCGAACCCATGATTTTCAGAGCTACAAAAATTTTTTAGACCACAGTTAAAATTTGTCAAATAAACAACCAAGATGCTTAGTATCTCTTGAACACTCGCCAGGAGGACTTGGATCTGGAGCACAGTTCGCTGCCCAGGCCAGTGAGTGGGCGGAGCTTCTCGCGTAGCCAGGATGACTCTGAGGAGGACGACGATGAGGACAGTGGACACAGCTCTCGCCGCCGTGGCAGCAGCTCAGGAGGCGTGTCATACGAGGAGTTCCAAGTGTAAACATCACCTGTCACTCAATATCCTTTAGCTAGATTCACGTTTTCACAATATATTGAACATTAGACCTCTAAACGAAAAGTATTTTGTACTTGATGTGGCCCATCAGGCTTGTGCGCCGAGTGGACCGCATGGAGCACTCCATCGGCAGCATCGTATCAAAGATTGACGCTGTTATCGTGAAGTTAGAGGCCATGGAGAGAGCCAAGATGAAGAGGAGAGATGTGCTCGGACGGATTCTGGATGGAGTCATGGAGGTGAGTTTAACTTTGCAAATATTTGTGCTTTGTATATACAGTTGAGGTCAAAAGTTTACACCCCCCTTTTAGAATCTGCAAAATGTTAATTATTTTACCAATATAAGAGGGATCATACAAAATGCATGTTATTGTTTATTTAGTACTGATCTGAATAAGATACTTAAAAGATGTTTACATATAGCCCACAAGAGAAAATAACAAACATTTCAAAAATGTACATATGCTTGATTCTTAATACTGTTGTTACCTGAATTTTACAGCTGTTTTTTTGTTTAGTGATAGTTGTTCATGAGTTCCTTGTTTGTCCTAAACCGCCTGCTGTTCTTCAGAAAAGTCCTTCCTTTTCAGCATTTTGTGTATTTGAACCCTTTCCAACAATGACTGTATGATTTTAAGATCCACCTTTTCACACTGAGGACAACTGAGGGACTCATATGCAACTATTACAGGAGGTTCAAACGCTCACTGATGCTTTAGAAAAAAACATGGTGCATTTAGATCCGATGGGTGAAAACTTTTTGAATTTGAAGATCAGGATACATTTAACTTACTTTGTTTTCTGGGAAACATGTAAGTATCTTCAGTAGCATCTGAAGGGCAGTACTAAATGAAAAAAATATGATATTTAGGCAAAATAAGAAAAATGTACCCCCCCCCTCTCTCCCTCCCTCCAGATTTATATTTGAATATATTTTAAAATGTAATTTATTCCTGTGATGCAAAGCTTAATTTTCAGCATCATTACTCCAGTCCTCTCAAAAATGCTTTCAAGACTGGATTACAGTAAAATACTGAAGCATACATTGAGAAATCTAATCTAATGTTTTCAGGATGAGAGGATGGGCCGGGATCCAGAGCTGCACCGAGAACAAATGGACAGGCTTGTGAGAGAAGAACTGGATCGCTGGGAGTCCGATGACACCATGTCACAGGTGAGCCACCATCAGGCCACTCCCATCATCCCATCTGCTCAGCTCCGCCCACGCAGTTCCCGCTCACCCTCCTCGCTGTCCAATGAGGGCCCGGATGGTGCGGCCAGCGGAGCCTCCCATGTGTGAAGGGTTTTGATTGGATAAACAATCCTACACATCATGAATTACACAATTTGTTCTCCAGTGCCACGTCTGGTGCAGTGCACTGGGCAAAATTTAATTAAACAGTATTAAAGAACCGCCCCAAAGCCACAACAGTAGAGTTAAATAGTCCTGCAAAAAGCTATTTATTTGGGTTTCTTTATATTAAAGTTAATTGGGGTGTCGCAGTGCTTTGTAATGCAAAAATGATGATAAATCGTCCAACGAAGAAGTGTTAAAAGTCTTACAGTTTCACTATTACTTAGTGGATATGCTAATAGAGCGAAATAAATATTAAGGTCAGTCAGTGGCAGCTTAGCTTTGGTTTGCTTTTATTAACATGTATTAACCAGACACAATTAAACATTTTTGATTTTCATTGCATACATTACATATACAGTAAAAGAAGAGTATATATGTGACCTTGATAGTCACTAAAAATCACCAGCTGGTTAGAAGTCATTGTTAAATGGCTCAGAAAAATATATCATGAGTATATTTTTTATCACATTTTTTGTACTGTATCCTGCTATGATTGAATGCACAGTTTGATACATTGTAGTATATATTTAGATATGAATTATGCCTTCACAATCCTACAGTATTGAAGTTCATTTGCATCAGTAATGAAGAAACCAGTTGGAAAGCTTACAGTAATGAATGTAATGAAGGAAATAATGTTCAACCAGGATCAGTATCTTTATATATGATGGAACAGAAGAAATGTATGAGTATGCACAACCAGTCAAAAGTATTTGAACAGTAAGATTTAATGTTTTTTTAAGAAGTCTCTTCTGCTCACCAAGCCTGCAATTATTTGATCCAAAGTACAGCAAAAAACAGTAAAATTGTGAAATATTTTACTATTTAAAAGAACTGCTTTCTTTTTGAATATATTTTAAAATGTAATTTATTCCTGTGACCAAACCTACATTTTTTAGCATCATTACTCCAGTCTTCAGTGTCACATGATCCTTTAGAAATCATTCTAATATGCTGTTCAAAATTTATCAAGGATGTTTTAAATTGATCAAAATAGATGATAAAGACATTTATAATGTAACAAAAGGTTTCTATTTCTGACAAATGCTGTTCTTCTGAATTTTCTAGTCAAAGAAACCGGAAAAAAAAAAAATCTACTCAGCTGTTTTCATCATAGTAATAATAATGTTTTTTGAGCAGCAAATCAGAATATTAGAATGATTTCTAAAGGATCATGATGCTAAAAATTCAGCTTGGAAATCACAGGAATAAATTACATTTTAAAACATATTCAAAGAGATAACAGTTATTTTAAATAGTAACAATTTTCTAAATTTTACTGTTTTTGCTGTACTTTAGGTTTGGTTAGCAGAAGAGACTTCTTAAATTAAAAATCTGGTAGTGTACTTTATAAAGCATCTCTAATATGAAAAGTAAATAAACAATGAAGGTACACACGTTGCTTTGTAATGAGCTATGGTGCAATTTTTTCACACACTTTGTGGTTTGCTTTGCATATTTTGTAGTTCACATCTTGCGTGGCATGTTTTGTTAAACATATACTGTATACCTAAAATTATTTTGAATACTTATGATTCTTAAATCATTTTGATACTTTTTTTTTTGCATTTTTAAACAAACTTCGATTTGGAGTGCATCTGATTTCATGGGAAACCCATGTGTATTTGTCTTAAGGTAGGATTTACAAAGCTTTTCATGGTTCTCTTTCAAACAATCGCTCGGTATCTCACTATGGGAAACGCCCCCAGGCGTGATAGACTATGGAAGCACCAATTACACCACGTCTGTCCGGAGGATAGACCAATCACAGCTCATACAAGGAGCCCACCCCTCTCCCTATATATACAGCTGTGATCCCCAAAAACGGCATTCTTGTTCTCTTCCCCGTGAGGACTTTCCATCAGCACCTAGGCTGCGCTGCTTCAGTTCCTAAACGTGCCGTCAAGGTCGACGTTGCCGAACGCAGTGTAGTCAAATAAATCTGTTACGGATTCTCTGCTCGTTACTGAGTTTTTATTTGCCTGGTTAGAAAATCTGTTGCGGATTTTCGGCTCGTCACTGAGCTCTTTGCATTACTGTTATTAGTGGTGTTTCCTATCCTAGCTAACGCGTTAAGGCGAGCTGAGTTTAGGAGATTTTGACTCACCATGTCGGTGTCCAAAGTCGCTGCGGAGAAGGGAAAGGAGGCCCCTTCGCGCTCATGTCCGGCAGCATGTGGATTTATGATCTCGGGCAGGGATCCGCATCCGATGTGTATCGCATGCATGGGCGTAAAGCATGCTCAGGCTGCGCTGGCGGATGCGGAAAGTTGCCCGCACTGTCGGGTAATGCCGGCCAGGATTCTAGAGAGAAGGCTTCGAGTGGCGGCATCTTCCAAAGACGATCCGGTTCTCTCCGCTGTCCCTCATTCCGTTAAGGGGACCCAACCTTCTCCCCCGCGTGATCTTTCTTCGTGGGGAGATATAATGGATTCGGAGTCTCCGGAGTTTGCACCGCTTTTCGACCAGCAGCTGCTGGCGGGCGGCGATGAGGTTGAGGGAGATGAAGAGGAGGATGAGGAGATGCTAGCTCGCCTCCTCCGAGACGAGCCGGATGATGAGGAAGATGATGCTATCCTGTCGGCAGCCCAAACATCCAGGCCAGTGAGTGTGCAAAGTGGCGATATGGCATCGACGGTGGGGGATTGCGACTTAGTTGAGGTCTGTAAGCGTGCAGCAGCTAAGCTTGACATCCCTTGGCCCGTAACTCCTGGGGATCCGGGAGTTAAACGTGATATCTATGACGGGAAAAGGCTCCCGTCCCGCCTTCCCACGGCAAAACAACTGCTCCCCGCTTTGCCGGCGTGCATAGCAGAGATGAAGCGCTCATGGGATAAACCTTTTTCTCATCGCGTGCCCGTCAAGGGCTATTCGTCTCTTGATGTGAGTGAAATGGAGGGGCTTGGGCTCTCTAACCCTCCCACGGTCGAGCAGTCAGTGGCCCACCACCTGCATCCGAACAGGCGGACCACTCTCTCATCGGCCAGCCCCTCCCTCCCTGGGAAAATGGAACGCTTTACCGCTTCCATGTACCAGAAGATTTATAAGTCATCGGCGTTAGCGGTGAGGGCATTGAATGTCACGTCCTTGTTGATGGCTTACCAAGCTGAATTATTGGAGGAGCTGGGCACGCAGCTCGATGCCGGCAATCCAAACCCGGCGGTCTGGGAGGAGATCTGCAACATTACAGATCTCAATCTGCGCACCTCACGTGGTGCGGTGCAAAGCAGCGGCCGTTCCATGGCTCTCGCTGTCGCGGGCGAGAGGTCGCTGTGGTTAAATCTGTCGAGTATTGGTGACAGGGAGAAACTGGATTTTCTTGACGCTCCTGTAGACTCGACTGGGCTGTTCGGCCCGGCCGTCGCGGCGATGAGACAGAGGTGCGACCTCCAGAAGAAGGAGGGTGAGGCGTTCGACATCTGTCTGCCTCGTAAAAGAGCTTTCCGTCCTCCCGTTCCCCCTCGGCCTGTTCCTCCGACACAGAACAGGAGGTTTTTGAATGCGTCCAGAACTGCAAAACCCCAGAGCACAGAGCAGCCAGCCCGCCCCCCTGCTGTTCCGAATGCTAAACCGTGGGGAAAGCAGTCATTCGCGGCAGCGGCCGCAAAGTCCAGGTCCGTTAACCCTTCCAGCAAAAAGAAGAGGGACACCTAGGACACAGGCTCCGCAGGGGAGGGACGGGCAGCACCTAGGGTTTTCTGCGATGTCCTCTCCCGAGTCCACCACGTCTGTTCTCCCACCCGCGAAGAAGCGGAGGATGTGGATTTTGGACGGAGAAACGGTTCTAAGTTGTGTTCAGGCCAGTTCAGTTTCCCCTCAACACACAAAGTTCCGCGGATTGCTGACAGCAATTCCACATGTTCAAGGGCTGAGAACGCAACCATCAAACAAATGTGGTGTGCGGAGTTCAAGCACAAGTTCACAAGTGTATTGTCACAAAGCACTTCAGCCCCTGGGTTCACAGTCAATAAAAACACCCCTGTCGCATCCAGGCTCAATGCCGAGGGCGCAGGGAGACAAAAACATGATAATATCAAAGAACCAAGAGATAATTCGGTCTCTGAGCCACACAGATCCTGGCCGTTTTTCTCTCTGTCCACTAGATGGCGCCAGCGCTCCATCTATGGAATCGGTTCATCCGAACCCTCTGGCTCTTCATCAGGAGGCATGGAGAGAGTGTTCTCCGCACCCGTGGGTCCTTACGACTGTAACCAGGGGTTACAGGCTTCAGTTCGCTGTAAAACCCCCTCCTTTCAACGGGGTTATAGCGTCTGCAGCAAACGGGGATTCAGCTCGGGTGTTAGAAGCGGAAATATCCTCCCTTCTAGAGAAAAGAGCTATAAGACGAGTTCCAGTGGGGGAAACTCAGAGGGGTTATTACTCCCGTTATTTTCTAATTCCAAAGAAAGACGGGGGACTGCGCCCGATACTGGATCTACGTGCTCTAAACAAGCACTTAAGGGAGTACAAATTCAGGATGCTCACAGTCGTGGCTCTCACTCGTTCAATCCGCCGGGGAGATTGGTTTGCCACGGTCGATCTCAAGGATGCGTACTTTCATATAAGCATCTATCCGGCGCACAGGAAATATCTCAGGTTTTCCTTTCAGAACGAAGTGTACGAATTTGTTACTCTCCCGTTCGGGCTCAGCCTCGCTCCACGGGTGTTCAGCAGATGCATAGAAGCAGCATTATCTCCTCTGAGACACAGGGGTCTCAGAATATCTGCTTATTTGGACGATTATCTGATCTGCGCTCATTCGAGGGAGCGCGCGGAGCGAGACATAGAGATGCTCACGTCTCATCTCACGAATCTGGGGTTCAGGATCAACTTTGCCAAAAGCCAGCTGATCCCGTCCCAGGAGATAGAGTATCTAGGCTTGCGAATAGACTCGGTGGAATATCGCGCTATGCTCTCGAAAAGGAGGATAATGGCGTTTTATCAGTGCCTAGCCCAGTTTCGCGTGGGAAACCTGGTCTCGTACAGGACCTGTCTCCGCCTTATGGGCATGATGGCTTCGTCTCTGTCTGTGGTTCCGCTGGGCTTGCTGAAAATGAGGAGCTTCCAGCATTGGGTTGCAGCGAAGCGTCTGTGCCCACGCCGGCACCTCGCACGCAGAGTGAAAATTACCACGGAGTGCGTGATGGCACTTCATCAGTGGAGAAACCCCTGTGTATTCCGGACAGGAATCTTGATGGGGAGCGTGTCTCTGAGAAAAGTAGTGACTACGGACGCATCCCTAATGGGATGGGGAGCTGTTTTTCAGGGCAGATCGGTAAACGGTCGTTGGACGCCTCAATTTCGCAGACTTCACATAAACATGCTGGAGTTAATGGCAGTCTTTCTAGCACTAAAACATTTTCGTCCATTCTTGGAGGGTTTTCATGTTCTAGTCAGGACAGACAACACAACAGTGGTGGCATATATCAATCGCCAAGGGGGAACGCGTTCGTTGCAACTGCACAATCTAGCGCGCAAGCTGATTGTCTGGAGCGCAGCGCATTTCAGTTCGCTGCGCGCAACGCACGTCCCGGGAGTCCTGAATGTGGGAGCGGACCTCCTGTCGAGGGGCAACCTGTTATATGGAGAATGGGTACTCCACTCGCAGGTGGTGAATCAGATCTGGGAAATATACGGCAGGGCTGCCGTAGATCTATTCGCCTCGCGAGCAAACGCAAAATGTCCGCTGTATTTCTCTCTCAGAGACGAAAGTGCACCCTTGGGTGTGGATGCGCTGGCACACCCGTGGCCGAACGTGTTGCTATACGCGTTCCCACCACTGAGTCTAATTTCTCCCACCCTAGACAGAATAAGAGAAAACGGATTATCTCTCCTTCTGATAGCCCCTCATTGGCCAGGGAGGCTGTGGCTGGCAGAGATTGTCCAACTCCTTTGGGGAGAGCCCTGGCAACTCCCGTTGCGTCGGGACCTGCTGTCCCAAGCGGAGGGGCAAATTTTTCACCCCCATCCGGAACGGATGAATCTTTGGGTCTGGCCCGTGAAGGGTTGAATCTAAACGCACTCGGACTTCCCCAGGAGGTCATAAATACTATACAGAGTGCTAGAGCTCCATCAACGCGCTCGCTGTATGATTTGAAATGGCGGGTCTTTGATGACTGGTGCACTCGTAAAGGAGTTATTCCTTTTCAGTGTGCGGTGAGTGAGGTTCTCTGTTTTTTGCAAAGCTTACTGAACAATGGGAGAGCGTTCTCTACCATTAAGGTTTACCTGGCTGCAATTTCAGCCTGTCATGTGGGCTTCGAAGGAGTTTCAGTGGGCCGGCACCCTCTTATAGGCCGTTTTATGAAGGGGGTGAGGCGTTTGAGACCAGTGTCGAAGCGACTGGTCCCATCATGGGATTTGTCTATGGTCTTGAATGCTTTGACTCAGACCCCGTTTGAGCCTCTGGAGAGTGTTCATATTAAGTTCCTATCATTGAAAACGGTCTTACTACTTGCTTTAGCCTCAGCTAAGCGAGTGGGGGAGTTACATGCCTTGTCGGTTCATCAAACATGTCTAAAATTTAGTCCGGATGACAGCAAAGTTACACTGCTGCCAAACCCAGCTTTTGTTCCCAAAGTCAGTGATTCAGCTTATAACTGCTCTGCTTTGGAGTTACGTGCTTTCTACCCTCCTCCATTTTCTTCAGAGGAGGAGAGGAAATTGCACACTTTGTGTCCTGTACGAGCGTTACGCTTTTATGTAAACAGGACACAGTCGTTCAGGAAAAATGATCAATTATTGGTTTCATGGGCCACTCATTGTAAGGGTAAGCCGATCTCCTCGCAGCGCCTCTCCCATTGGATGGTCGAGGCGATCGAACTAGCCTATACATCTATGGGTCTTCAGGCCCCAGAGGGCCTTCATGCACATTCCACACGAGGTATTTCTACCTCATGGGCCCTGTTCAAGGGGATTTCAGTGGGAGATATTTGTGCGGCGGCTAGTTGGGCTGCACCCCATACATTTATCAGATTTTACCGTCTTGATGTCACTGCGCCTTCATTGGCTCATGCAGTTCTTAGAGTTGGCTCTTTGGAGGACTAAAGTCTTGTCTTCCCTTTTCGAGTCTGTTCAGGCGGCTTCGGAAAGCATGCGTTACGGGAGTTGGCTATATCATTCCCATAGTGAGATACCGAGCGATTGTTTGAAAGAGAACATTAGGTTACTTGCGTAACCCCGGTTCTCTGAGAACAGAGCGAGGTATCTCACCAGGCTTCCCTTCTCGCATAACACGGGGGAAGAGCGTGCTTAGAATGCCGTTTTTGGGGATCACAGCTGTATATATAGGGAGAGGGGTGGGCTCCTTGTATGAGCTGTGATTGGTCTATCCTCCGGACAGACGTGGTGTAATTGGTGCTTCCATAGTCTATCACGCCTGGGGGCGTTTCCCATAGTGAGATACCTCGCTCTGTTCTCAGAGAACCGGGGTTACGCAAGTAACCTAATGTTCCCTAAATGAAAAGTGTTTAGTGTCTGCACAACTAGCATCAACAAAGTGCTAAAATAATTATTTTCAAAAGAGGTATACAGTCAAACAGGTGGTATCGTATATGTTGGGTTGCTCAAACAAATCAGCGTTTGGTGACGCTAGAGAAGTAGAAATTACACATTTCTTCTGAAAGCCTAATAAAAATGTCAAAAACTTTTCACTTTGTCCAATTACCTCTGTAATTTTTTATGGTACTCTGTAGTTGGCAAATTGTTATTTACAGTTTAATATGACAGTCATTTAAAATAAAATCCATTCAAACTCATCATGTGCTCATTATTTGGCTTGATCCCAGTCATAATTCCCTCTAACAAAGCAACTGTAAGACCTTTACAATAAAGGGATATTGTGTAGTTATCAGCAGAGTCACAGAGTTTCCGAGCTTTTGTCTGTGGTTTTAGCACAGCAAACAGAGTGGTTCAGTTCTCTCATTGATGTTTGCTAGCTGTGGATTAGGCTACATTAAGACCAGTTACACGGATTATAAAGGAACAAGTTGTACCAGGCCTGTGACCGAGGGAACAAAGAAACAGAGATGACGAAATATTTATATTTAACTTGATTAATGAATCAAATAAGTTCCAAAATAAGAGCGATCATTCAAAATGCATGTTATTTTTTATTTAGTACTGACCTGAATAAGTTATTTCACATAAATGTTTACATATAGTCCACAAGAGAAAATAAAAATTACCCTGTTCAAAAGTTTACGTACTCTTGATTCTTAATATTGTGTTTTACCTGAATGATCCACAGCTGTGTTTTTTAGTTGTTTTGTTTAGTGATAGTTGATCATGCGTCTCACACATTCTTTGTTTTTTCAGCATTTTTGTGTATTTGAACCCTTTCCAACAATGACTGTATGACTTTGAGATCCATCTTTTCACACTCACAACAACTTATAGTTTAACCTATTTTTGTCTTCTACGAAACATGCAAGTATCTTCTGTAGCGTTTCAAGGGCAGTACTAAATGGAAAAAAAAATGGAAAAATAAGAAAAATGTACAATTCTTCATTCTGTTCAAAAGTTTTCACCCCCGCTTCAATGCAATGTTTTTCCTTCTGAAGCATCAGTGACCATTTGAACCTTTTGTAATAATTGCTTATGAGTCCCTCAGTTGTTCTCAGTGTGAAAAGAGAAATCTCAAAATCATACAGCCAGAAAGGGTTCAAATACACAAAAATGCTGAAAAGCCAAAGAATTTGTGGGACCTGAAGGATTTTTCTGAAGAACAGCGGGCGTTTAACTGTTCTGGACAAACAAGGGACTCTGAACAACTATCACTAAACAAAAAAACAGCTGTGGATCATTCAGGTAACAACACAGTATTAAGAACCAAGGGGATGTAAACTTTTGAACAGGGTCATTTTTATGAATTCAACTATTATTTGCTCTTGTGGACTATATGTAAACATCTGAAATATCTTATTAAGGTCAGTACTAAAAAAACAATAACATGCATTTTGTATAATCCTTCTTATTTTGGTAAAATAACTGACATTTTGCAGATTCTGAAAGGGTGACGTATACTTTTGACCTCAACTGTATACCTTATGATATGAACTTATGATGTGATAGCACATTAACAAGTAAACATGAAACATTTGCAGCCCATTTAAAACCCTTGATCTTTACAGTCTTGGATTTAAGATGAAATCAGTATTGAAAGAAAGCACTATCACACCTACATTCATCCTTAGTGTGAAGGACAAAATTATGATATATGATAGCAAAATTGTGTGCGATAATAGTGATTCATCCAGTGATTCATAAGGCTAACATTTAAGAGAACTTAGGAATGAATCTGAGCTTGATATAAGCAATGATGAGAAAAATCAAAGTCATAACTGTAAGTGCTATATGGTTGCGCCACAAACCCCAGGATGAGTAATCGATTCCTTGGAACGTCAGATGCTGTTCTCCTGTACACCTGTAAAATATAATGTTGTAGAGGATTATACTAAAAAATCTAATTTATATATACACACACACCCCAAAACGTTTTAATGTTTATGTGGAAATGTAAATAATTCAGTATTTAACCAATTATGTACTTAAAATAAAACTCTCCCTTTTGTCATTCCAAACCTGTAAGACCTTTCATCCCAAGAGCTTTCTGACTCTGTATAGACGGCAATGCAACATTTTCAAGGCCTAAAAAGTTGCATTGCTGTCTATGCAGGGTCAGGAAGCTCTCGGATTTCATCAAAAATATCTTAATTTGTGTTCCAAAGATGAACGAAGGTCTTACAGGTTTGAAACAACATGAGAGTGAGTGATTAAATGACAGAATTTTCATATTTGGGTGAACAATTTCTTTAAATTAATTAGTAAGATAAACTGGCACAGATACTTGGTACTACCAACATGCCAACCCTACACAATATACACAATTGTGACCCTGGACCACAAAACCAGTCTTAAGTCGCTGGGGTGTATTTGTAGCAATAGCCAAAAATACATAGTATGGGTCAAAATTGTTGATTTTTCTTTTATGTCAAAAATCATTAGGAAATTAAGTAAAGATCATGTTACATTAAGATTTTTTGTAAAATTCCTACTGTAAACCTATCAAAATGTAATTTTTGATTAGTAATATGCATTATTAAGAACTTAATTTGGACAACTTTAAAGGTGATTTTCTCGGTATTTTGATTTTTTTGCACCCTTAGATATCAGATATTCAAATAGATGTATCTCGGCCAAATATTGTCCTATCCTAACAAACCATATATCAAAAGAAAGCTTATTTATTAAGCTTTCATATGATGCATACATCTCAGTTTTGTAAAAATTTAACCTTATGACTGGTTTTGTGGTCCAGGGTCACAATTATAACATATTTTTATGGTATTATTCAAGTGCAAAACCAAACCTATGAGAAAACTAGTAGTTCATATTCCATATATATCATCATATACACATATTACATACATAAGGATGTCAGCAGCAGGGCTGTTCATCACGGCAGAGACATTCCCACAAAACTGCAGCCCCACAAACTCGTTTATCTCCAACGCCTGTTTAAATGAAGAGACATTCCTCAGCCATCATTAAAAGATCATCTTAACACAAAGTCTTTTAGTCACTAAGATGTAGGGACAGAAGTGAAGTTCATACATCGAGTCCATAGCGAGGAATGCTGAGGTACTTCAGCCAGGACAGCCAATCCATGATGCTCTTCAGGTTAACCAGCAGACCAGAGAAGATCTGAACACATGCAATTCATGTTAGAAGAACAGGCCTTCTTTGGAGTAAAAGGAATTATTCAGCGGCATGTGGCTGTGTGAACTCGCCATCATAAAGATGAAGCTGATGGTCATGAAGATGTTGGCCACAGCCACCACAGATTGGTCAGCTGAGATGGCCATGGTCATGGACGCAGCAGCACAAGAAACCAGAATCACAGTCAACATGAAGATGAAGAACGCTGCTGCTGTAGGTTTTAACCCTGCAGAGAAGATTCAAACATTTTCACAAAACTGCAAACATGCATGCAAATATACACCTTTTTCTTCAACGTGGAATAAGCTTACGGGTGAGACTTCCACAACAAACCAGTGGGTTCATAAAGATAATGCATTAAAATAATACAGTAAATCACCAATTTGCAATATCAAACAGCAAAATGAGCTATTTTGCGCAGCTAAAAATAGCTGGATGTGGAATAGACCGAAAGCTAAACCCATAAAATTTACAAATGGCCCACTCTCACATGAAGAAAAAGGTGGATACATTAAGAATTCTTTTTTTGTACACTAAATGTAGATATTGTCATTATATTATATGTTTACAGGAAACTGATGCATCAACTCAAGTCAGTAATTTTAGAAAAATTATGGACTGTTTCTTTAAGGTATAATCATTTACTACATACCAATCATGAAATAAACAACACAACTGAAGAGTATGGTAGGGATTGTGCGCTGAGTGATGATGTCAGACAGGATCTTAGACAGGAAGTACACAGACACTCTGTAGTATCCACTTGTGTATTCATGACTGCAAAATAAATAAATAGCATCCTAATTTACACTGTAGACACAAAACAGAAGATGCATCTTAAACTACCAGTCAAAAGTATTTTTTACTGTCTTTTAAAGAAGTCTCTTCTGCTCACCAAGCCTGCACTTATTTGATCCAAACTACAGCAAAGGCAGTAATATTGTGAAATATTTTTACCATTTCAAATAACTGCTTAGCTGTTTCCAACATCATAATAATATATGTTTTTTGAGCAGCAAATCAGAATATTAGAATGATTTCTGAAGGATCATGTCTGGAGTAATGATGCTAAAAATTCAGCTTCGTAATCACAGGAATAAAATACATTTTAAATTATATTTAAATGGAAAACAGTCATTTCAAATGGTAAAAATATTTCAGAATTTTACTGCTTTTGCAGTACTTCGGATCAAAGAAATGCAGGCTTGGTGAGCAAAAGAGACTTCTGTAAAAACATAAAAAGCTTTTGACTGGCAAGGTATATTTAAAATATATAATTATATATATATGAATTATATATATTTTTTAAATGATACATTAATATTTTATTATATTAAAATTAAATGTACAAAAATTATTAAAATAGTAATGATAAAAAACTCTATAATTACATAGTTAATAAGTTTAAGGCAGAACTAAAACTGTATTTTGATATTGGACTTTCATGCACTTTTGCATTATTACAGAGAATTTAGATACCTCAGGATAGGCAAAAAACAGAAATAAACTTATTTTTAGTTTCTGATTATGTATGTGTGGTTATCAGCTTGCATCCCAGCATTTGATACTTCGTAGTTGCACATAAAATATTTTTGGAGCCTTTCTAAATGTCAAACAGGTGTTGAAACACTTACATGAACAGTTTGCGCTCTGTGATGAAAAGTTCAGCAGCAGAGAGTGTGCTGAAACACTGATTCGTTGTGATGAAGAACAAAACACCAAACCTGGAAAGAAAAGAGTGACATTTGCATGGAAGTATTAAAACCAAAAACAAGTGACCATGTGCATTACTCAGATTTGAGTCAGAATGAACCACAATTATTTTAAATTCTAAACTTTTCCATGGTTTACAAATCTTTGCAGAGAGTTTGATTGACAGATGATCAGAATCTGACATTTTTGTGAAATGGTGTGTTGATGTCTTTCCGTGGTTTAAACAAGATACCTTCTGATGTTCATTTATGTTTCATATTGCAATATCATATTTAATGCTATTTCATGCAATATAGAAATGGTACAAGATTTGTGTGTTTTGTCCACAAGAATGTGAAGCTTTATAGACTCACAAAACTGTGCTGTAAAATAAAGTTAACTTACCTGTTTTGTATGCCAGTCTGGTCATCTTTGACTCCATAGAAGATAGCACCAACAATGGCAGCCATGAGGGTGGTGACTACCAGCTGCAAAAAATAATAATCATAATGTAACACTGGTAAAAATGCATTCCTTTAGAATGTAACTAGAAATATGTAAACAAAAAGCATAGGACTAGCTGGCTAGCAGCTATCAACATACACTACCAGTCAAAAGTTTTTAAATATTTTTAAAGAAGCCTCTTGTACTCTCCAAGCCTGCATTAATTTGATACAAAGTACAGCAAAAACAACACAAACAATATACTTTAAAATGTCATTTAATCCTGTGGTTTCAAAGCTGATTTTTTAGCATCATTACTCCAGTCACATGATCCTCCAGAAATAATTTGAATATTTAGATTTTCTACATTGAGTAGAATCTTTGCCAGGTTTCTTTGATAAATCGATTCTATCAGAAATGTCTTTATCATCACTTTTGATCATATTGAAAGCATCCTTGCTAAATAAAAGTATTCATTTCTATAACACTGATCTTTGGATCTTTCTATTCATCAAAAAATCCTGAAAAAATACTCAGCTGTTTTAAATATTGATAATACTGTTAATACAAATGTTTCTTGAACAGCAAATCAGCATATTAGAATGATTTCTGAAGGATCATGTGGAACTGAAGACTAGAGTAATGATGCCGAAAATGTAGCTTTGATCACAGGAATGAATTCCACAGTTATTTTAAATAGTAAAAAATATTTGTATTAAATTGTAATAAAATGTTAATGTTTTTGCTGTACTTTGGATAAAATAAAGCAGAAGAGACTTTAAACATCAAAAGTCTCACTGTTCAAAAACTTTTGAATGGTAGTGTGGACAAATTCAAATTCAAACTTTGGACTTGAACCACTTAATAATGGCAATTATTTACCAACAATCTCCTCTTGGCATCCACACATAAATGCCCGAGCATGATCATTTACTCAATGAAGATAGTAAGCAGAAAGAGTGACAGCCAGTGAGTTGCACAATAAGCTCTTGACAGCTTATGAGCGTCTGAGTAGTGTGAAAGTCGTTCCCAGGGTAAAAGGCTAAGCAAATGCAGCAGAGCTGGAGATGAGAAACCACTCTTCACCCCTGATGTCGAGGCGCCAGTCAACTAACACCAATCAGATGATGGTCTGGTAGACACCATTCTGTTACGCTTGTGAGACATTTATCCACACTGCATGGGTAGAAATCATATCACTTCAGATCTACGAGGCGGGCGAGACCCAGATCACAACAGTCACCAAATCCGCTTAACTCTGCCTTCGAGAAATTACTCGAAAGCCTCTGGGAGCAATCAGCTGCTAATAATTTGTGAAAGGCTTCTCTGATGGCATTTGGTGGTTAATGAGCATCCAAGTCTCCAGAAAGTCTCTTTTGAGGAAAATCTGGAGCAGGATGCTGGTTGGGAGGAAGGGAATGGATCTAAATGATTGGGGTAATAAATCTTTATTTAGTGTAATCTGTCCCTACTTTCCTTAAAGGAGTAGTTCACTTTCAGAACAAAAATGTACAGATAATATACTCACCCTCTTGTCATCCAAGATGTTCATGTCTGTCTTTCTTCAGTCATAAAATTGTTTTATTTTTTGAGGAAAACATTTCAGGATTTCTTTCCATATAAAGGACTTCTATGGTGCCCCCAAGTTTGAACTTGCAAAATACAGCTTCAAAGGGCTCTAAAGGATCACAGCCGAGGAAAGAAGGGTCTTCTAGCAAAACGACAATTTATATACTTTTTAATCTCAAATGCTCATCTTGTCTAGCTCGGCAAAATGAGCGTTTGAGATTAAAAAGTATATAAGTTGTAAATGTTTTTAGAAAATAACCGATCATTTTGCTAGTTAAGACCCTTCTTCCTCAGCTGGGATCATCTAGAGCCCTTTGAAGCTGCATTTAAACTGCATTTTGGAAGTTCAAACTCGGGGGCACCATTGAAGTCCATTATATGGAGAGAACTCCTGAAATGTTTTCTTCAAAAAACGCCATTTCTTTACGACTGAAGAAAGAAAGACATGAACATCTTGGATGACAAGGGGTGAGTACATCATCTGTAAATCTTTGTTCTGAAAGTGAACTACTACTTTAAAGGGATAGATCACCCGAAAATTAAAATTGTGTCATTAATTACTCACCCTCATGTCATTCCAAACCTGTAAGACTCTTGTTCATCATTTTCGTAGCTTCATAATATTACGGTTGAACCACTGATGTCACATGGACTATTTATCGATGTCCTTACTAGCTTTCTGGGGCTTGAATGTGTCTTAAGAGTTTGGAATCAAATGAGAAACTTCCCCACATAATATCAGAGTAGTACCTGTGCTACTGAAGTCTGTGGGTTCAGCATTAGATTCCAGAAGGTTCTCCACAATACCCAGTGGAGCTGGTGGAAGAAGGAGCTGTTGTAGGTGATGGTGTGACACTTGGCTCTGATGTTGTTATCTTTGGCTTGGGTGATGCGCTCTAGCTCAGCTTTGATGCTCCGCGCATAACTGCAGTTTTTGTACTTCTCCACCAGCTGATCCTCAACACACTGCTGGCCCACGGCCAACTCTAAATCTGTCAACAGCATTACACATAATGTACAATGGCATTTAAGTGATACACAATTCATAATCTACACTGGCAACACTAGTAATAGATGAACCCAGCAGCTTATTACTTCTATTATTTATAGCTAAATGGTTCATAAATGCATTTTAACTAGAAGCACAACCAAGATATCTTAGTGGCATTTTGAATGTTTTACATGATATATCTGATGAGAAAATGACTTTACAAGAGAATCAGGCTATTGAAAATGCATTTAAATAGAAATACGACCAAGTACCTCCATTAGTCTGAATCTTTGTCATGTTGACAGCTGCAGAGCTGCCGTTAACGACGTCCAAGAAGAAATCAGCCGGGTTATTATGAGCTTCACAAGCATATCCTATGATATCATTTGAAAAACACCATTCAGTTAAGAGATAATGCTTAAAAGACCAGTTCACTTCTAGGAAAAAACAATTCTGTTTAATTACTCACCACTATGTAATAGATAAGAAATTAAGGTTTTTGAGGAAAACTTTTCAGGATTTCTCTCCATATAGTGGACTTTAATGGGGATCAAATGGTTGAAGGTCCAAATTGCAATTTCAATGCAGCTTCAAAGGGCTCTACACAATCCCAGCTAAGGAATAAGGGTCTGATCTAGCAACACAATCTGTCATTTTCTATATATAAAAAAAAAAAAAAAAAAAAAAAAAAAAAACACAATAAGAATCTATATACTATTTTTAACCACAAAAGCTCATCTTGCATTAGCTCGACCTCATGGACGGTATTACATATGTGTGACATAGGTGGAAGTACAAACCCAGTGTTTACAAAGCAAACATACTAAGAAAGTCAAATGCCCTTTACAAAAAATGGTAAAACGACAATGTCAGAAAATTTTGAAGTTGGAGGAGAAAATAAGATGGGGGTTTTCGTCCTACCCAACCTTTTGAACCAAAGTACATAGGCGAAGAACTAACCGCACATTACTTTTTCAACATGATTACTGCTTTAAAGGGATGGTTCGGAGTAGAATTGACTTCATTGCTATGCACTCCGAAGCCCATGTAAATACCCCATCCGAAGTTTTTTTTTTACCTTAGTCAAACATTTATGGAGATAGAGTTTTTCGAATTGCTTGTTACAGGAGTGAATGGTACATGTGATGTATCTCGTAAATTGCACCACTAAACGTGCAAGTAATCTTACCAAACTTGTACAGTAGTGTAAATAGGATATTTACTCACAAAACGCCGCATCAGAACATTTGTAAGTCCACCATGAGTGTTTTAAAAACACGTTTTACCCGAGAACTACTAGTCTCAAAAACTACAAGTCGACGTCACTTCCCTGGTTTAAAAAAGCACGTAAAAGTCCTCCTACTACATCTGTGTGCATGTCAACTTGTAGGAGGACTTTTACGTGCTTTTTTCAAACCAGGGAAGTGACGTCGACGTGTCGCCATTTGTAGTTTTTGAGACTAGTAGGGATCGGCTAAAACGTGCTTTTAAAACACTCATGGCGGACTTACAAATGTTCCGATGCAGCGTTTTGTGAGTACATAACCTATTTACACTACTGTACAAGTTTGGTAAGATTACTTGCACGTTTAGTGGTGCAATTTACGAGATACATCACATGTACCATTCACTCCTGTAACAAGCAATTCGAAAAACTCTAATATCTCCATAAATGTTTGACTAAGGTAAAAAAAAACTTCGGATGGGGCATTTACATGGGCTTCGGAGTGCATAGCAATGAAGTCAATTCTACTCCGAACCATCCCTTTAAGTCGGGTATCGCAGAGCTAATGCAAGACAAACATTTGTGGTTAAAAAGTATATACACTTAATTTTTTTTTTAGAAAATGACTGATCATTTCGCTAGGTAAGTCCCTTATTCCTCATCTGGGATCGTGTAGAGCCCTTTGAAGCTGCACTGAAACTGCAATTTGGACCTTCAACCCGTTGGCTCCCGATGAAGTCAACTATTAATGTTTGAAGTCAATGTTTTCCTCAAAAACCTTCATTTCTTTTTGAATGAAGAAAGACAGACATGAACATCTTGAATGACATGGGGGTGAGTAAGCTATCATGATTTTTTTGTTTTGGAAGTCAACTAATTCTTTAAAACATTGTACTTATGCAAAACGTTCACATCTTTTGACACCTCACAGTTCAATCTCTTTTTAAACCGATTTGAAACTTTAAGGGATTTAAGTATTAGTATCAGTAAATTATGCTACCAATGTTGGCAAAGTAGTCTAGAGCATCTTGAGCGGGTCCGTGATAGACTTGTTTGCCGTTGGCCAGCAGGGTGAGGCTGTCGAAGAGCCGGTAGATGGAGTACCGCGGCTGATGAATGGACATGATGATGGTGCGTCCCTGACTGGCCATTCTGAAAACAAACAGGTACAGACAGTAAAACAACATCACGAAGATCATATCTGCACTAGCGTTCAAATGTTTTAGGGTCAGCAAAAAAAAAAAAATCTCTCAAAATAAATGAATGCATTTTTCAGCAAGAGAGCAATAAATTGATCAAAAGTGACAGTAAAGACATTCATGTTACAAAAATTTTATTTGATATAAATGCTGTTTTTTTTAGCTTTCTATTTTTCAGAGAATCTAAAAAAATGGATCACGGTTTCCACAAAAATAGTAAGCACCACAACTGAACACTAATAATAAGTAACAAGTACAAGTAACGTGAGTTACGTAACCAGGTTACTTTTTCATTTACAAAAAATATCTGAGTTACTTTTTCCAAAAAGTTACGCCAGTTACTTTTTGTTTCCTTTATGTATTTAATCCATTTAATTAACCAATGTCTCTGCTGCTGACCTTTGTTGATCCAAATCAACCATACTAATGAGCAAAACTTTATATTAACTAACATTTGTGCTTAATTTTACTCATTGCTGAAGAGTGTTGAACTTCCTTTTCCTTTTACAGTTCTACTGTACAGACGAGAATTTACTTTTTCTTTAGCCTTAGGCCTATTCATTTCACTTTTTGGTGTGAAAGGGCTTTTACATTTTCTAAAAATCAAATGTTTTATATTAAAAACAAACAAGCAAGCCCTGCCTAGATTTAGAAAGTAATGCAAAAATAATGTAAAACATTACTTTCCATAAAAAGTAACTAAGTAACGTAATTAGTTACTTTTTTATAATGCATTACTCTTAAAAGTAACTTTCCCCAACACTGGTAATAATAATAAACGTTTCTTAAGCAGCAAATCATCTCAGGAATAAATTAGGGCTGTGAAACGATTAATCGCGATTAATCGCATCCAAAATAAAAGTTTATGATTACATACTGTATGTGTGTGTACTGTGTGTATATATAATGTATGTATAAATACACACACAAACATGTATATTAAAGAAAACTGTTTTAGATTTATATATAAAATATTTATAATTCTATATATAATCTAAATTAAATACAAATATAACTATCCACACATATAAGTATTTTTAAAGGGTATACATGTATGTGTGTGCATTTATATATACACATAATAAATATACACAGTAAACACACATTTAGTATGTTAACATAAACTTTTATTGTGGATGCGATTAATCGCGATTAATCGTTTCACAGTCCTAATTTTAACATATTTAAATTCACAATATTACAGTTTAATGTATTGTTGATCAAATAAATGCAATCTGGTGAGCAAAAGACACTTTAAAAAAATAAAAATATCTCACTGACCCTAAATCTTTGAATGAGTATATTGTGATAATTTACATATCTCAAAAATGGCAAAGAAGCTCAGCCAGAGCCTTCTATTCAAATCCAAATTTTATTTTAATGTATCCAATGGATGGATGTTTTGAATATACAGACCTCTTCAGCAGCAGGAGCACTGAATAAGCCGTACTAGCGTCCAGACCGGTGGTGGGCTCATCCAGAAACAGCACAGAGGGGTCTATGATCAGCTCCATCCCAATACTGGTCCTCTTCCTCTCACCACCAGAGATACCTCGGATCAACTGCGTTCCTACCTGTACAGATATACGCATACATTTATCTCTGTTTTATAATGGGATATTATATATGCTAGAATTTATTTTACACTATTGTTTCTATTCCTATATTTTAGATGTAGTTTTAATGCATTTATATGCATTTCATATTTCACCTTTGCATTGGCAACTTTGTTGAGGCACAGCTCTGAGATTAGGTGGTTCACTCTTGCCTCCTTCTCTCTTGGACTGATTTGGGCAGACAAACGTAGCGCAGCCGAGAAACAGAGGTTCTCTCTCACTGTCAGAGTCCCCATCACTATGTCATCCTTAACACACATGCACAAATGTTGTAGATAATTTTCGTCA
The DNA here is from genome assembly GCF_049309525.1 of Garra rufa. Lineage (NCBI taxonomy): Eukaryota > Metazoa > Chordata > Actinopteri > Cypriniformes > Cyprinidae > Garra > Garra rufa. The sequence goes on from NC_133366.1 coordinate 11,667,360, forward strand.
ACCTAGAAAACTTCATACTGTCCCCCACATTATAAGAATTTAAAGGGATAGTTCACCCAAAAATGAAAATACTTTTAAGATATCATACTATAAACACTCATACACTCATTTGTGACCCTGGACCACAAAACCAGTCATGAGTAGCATGGGTATATTTGTAGAAATAGCCAACAATACATTGTATGGATCAAAATGATTGATTTTTCTTTAATACTAAGAATCATTATGACATAAAGATCAAGTTCCATGAAGATATTTTTCCAAATTGTCTTACTGACATATCAAAACTTAATTTTTGATTAGTAATATGCATTAGTAAGAACTTCATTTAGACAACTTGAAAGGAGATTTTCTCAATATTTACCCTCAGATTCCAGATTTTGCAAATAGTTGTATCTTGGCCAAATATTGTCCTATCCTAACAAACAATACATCAATGGAAAGCTTATTTACTCGAATTATGACTGGTTTTGTGGTTTGAGGGTCACATTTTAATCTGTTATCTCAATATAGTATTCAAATCATGCATTTTACCTGGACAACATAACCAGAAAGACATTTGAAATTAGGCGGCTGTAGGGCTCCATTGATGAGAACTTCACCAGAAAGACCTGCAGGATCCTTCCTTGCTGCGAGAACATCCAAAAACCTGAAAGAGAAAGAGGAGATGACTCATTAGCACTGATCTAATTGTTTCCGCATTACTAGAGGAAGCTCTCGGGAGAGGTAGTCCAAAAGCTTGTTAAACAAATCCGGAATCCACTTGGCAGGGATATCTTATTTAGATGTGTAGAAGTCAAATGGGTACTCACGAAGATTTGCCACTTCCCGTAGGACCCAAAATAGCATTTAAACCAGGTCTCATGATCCCACTGAAAAAGGAGATGAAAATGAGATTATGTTCATGTCACTTGCTGTGGAATTCATCAGGCACTGTGGAAAAAATAAGGCACACTTAATAAAATATGGTTGTGCTGACTAAGAATAAAATGCCATGGCCAAATGTTGCACATCCAAGCAATGAATTTCAATGTTACAGCATTGCTAATAAAACACTTGTGAGATTTGAAAATGTATAACTGCTAAAACTAGGTCATCTAAGTGATGCTGAGACCCTTAGTCTTTTATCAGATCAAGATCACACTTGACTGCATTTAACCCTGGTGGTTTGCAAGCCAAGAGATCAAGAGATTAGACTCACAAACCCATTCATAATATCATATAATTGACACTAACACTATAGAGAAGAATGTCCAAAGAAACTATGCACTTGACTCTGGGAAATGTCAAGCTCATTTAATGCCTTTAAGCATTTTGGTTTTCTGCTCTCCATTGTTCTGGTGAACACATGTTATGCAGCACATGTAAAGGTAAAAGGGTTTTTACACAGCCTCATGCCATAGGATAATCTATTGAAGTTTCTTTGATGTAACATGAGACCTTTTGTATGGTTCATATGGCATAAGAGAATTGTCTAACGTTCCTAGGCCTGAGGAAGAGAACTTATAAGATCTAGATTGTGAGGCCAATATATTTGTAGTACAATTTATATAAAATCTAGGATAAAAGTAAGATGTTCTCTGAACACATGTACATAGCAAAGAAAAAGAAATGCTTATTTTTGACCAAACTTAATGCAGATGTATTTAAAAAGCATACTATTTAATCACTTCTGACCAGTGTTTCAAAAGCAGGACAGCGGTACTACTGCCATAAGACAACCTTTTTAAATTTCCATGTTTAAGTTCTTAGGACGTCATAGGGGCACCTTTTTAAATTACAACAATCCAATAAGGAGAATATTTTAATACTTCCTGTTATTGAACACTTCAATAGAACTAATATAATGTTGTAAAAAGGATAAAAACATCAGAAACTTAACTGAAAAACATGTTGCTGCAAAGACCCAATTGAAAATGAACATTTAACAGATAAAAGAGTAAATTCTTATTCATTTGTGTGATAATGACTCACTTAAGGTCCACGAGAATCTCCTTATGGACTGTTCTCCTCCTGCAGATGGATCCGCTCTTCTGCTCCACTCTATAACAGATACTGTGGAAACTGACAGTGGCTCCATGTTGCTTCTTCATACGCTCCATGGCGATCAAATTTGACCCAGACATCCCATTTCTGCCCGTGTCCTCAGTGATTTGATCATGCTCAAAGACAGCATTGTCAGTCATCTTCGGTCAGGTTTTCTCCCTTAGAAGACACATGCAATATGAGAAAGAGGAAATGTGCTCGATTCGTATCGAACTAAGAACATCGTAAGATATTTTTTTACGTTTTAAAGTTATATTTTTAAAATAACAACAGTGAAAATATAAACAATATATATGACAAGAAAATACTATTTCAGTCTTTACACTTTAACATTCTCATAATGTTAAATTCAATGTTACGTGCCGTTTCTTCGTAACTATTTGTAAAATTGTAATATACACCAAGTTTTTTCAGTGTAGATTAGGAAACATCATAAGCATGTTACAGTGCTTAAATCAACAGCATTAATATAACATAGTGAAAACACCAGACAAAGATGCTCACCTCCTCACGCTGTTGCAGTGACTGCTGGACGCTTGGGCTTTAAGCTCTTCTCAGGAGTATCAGATGGGGGTAAAAATTAAAATCTGACTGTGCTTAAGGCAGTGAAGCTGAGATCTTATATAGATGGAGCAGAAGGAGGGATTTGGGAACAGAAATCAGGGTTTAAACCTCCACTGAATATTTTCCTGGATTACATTTATTAGGACACAAAACATGTTAGAGTATTCACACAGCAGCAAGACTTTTTTTAAACTTAACACTTTTGATAGCCCCTTGGATATAATAGAAAGTAGATTTGCCTGGCAAAAATAAGTTGTTTATTCAACAGAGATGTTTCTGGTGAAACTTTATTCACAGCTGCATTATAGTTCACAATAAACTGCATATCAATAAAGCAAAGTTAGGTCCATGTATAGAGCAAGGAAACACTTGCAGTCGCTTTACAGATTGTTCTAGGCAAGATCCATGCACAGTTGTATTAACACTGAACATAATACATTCTGGCAGAAATATAATAACTTAAGAACAGTACACAGAGAAAAAAGACGCCTATCATAACAGATGTGCTTTTGGACCTTAAAGAGGAAGACATTAAAGGAAAAAGGCTGTTAAAAGTCTAAAACGAGAGGAAATGCTAAATGATCAGGACAAGAGTGCTCAAATCAGAATATAAACCGATCCTGCAGACCTGAACACAGATGCTGACTTGCTGAAGTCACGTGTATGGCTCTACAAATAAAAATCACGGGAAATCAAAGATTACGACAGAAGCCTTTCCTATTAAAAGCTTTAGGTTTTAAAGTTACAGCTGAATGGCTGCAAATACAACAATCATGAATGAAATGAATGAATGAAATTCACTTTTCTGCTTTAACTAGGAGACTTAGAAGAAAAGATGCATTTAAATAGAACACATAATCGCATATACCATAGAGTTAACTGTCCATCATATACATTATATAAATAACATAAAACACGTTTCTGGACTTTGCTCTATGCATTGCAGGGAACACCACTGTACTGAACTGTACAATCTGAACAAAAATAGTTTGTCTAGTAACACTAAACAAGCACAAGTCACAGTTTAAAACTTCAGTTATGAACCTAAAGTTGAGTTCCTTACCAGAACGACTCAAGCATGTCCGAAAAGAACAGATGTTTAGGGAAAAGGCACAGAAAAATCGATTCATTTGTGAAATGGTCCGAGTAGCTTTAAAACTGCTGGTTGTTAAGCTGGAATAAAGCATGAATAAATATTCACACTATGAACGGGACAAAGTTATAGAAATATGTGCTTGCACAAGGAATAGGAGTCCATACTTCAGGATGTACAGTGGTCTAACTCTGTGAATATGAGCTTATGAATGTGCACAGCCATTAGACCACTGAAATGTGCTTCCGTGTCTTTTAACACTCAAAGACTAGAGTTATGAGGATTACAAAAATAATCAAACCTCCCAAAATCTGAAAGTGCTTAAAATTCCTGTTCTAAAAATTAAATGTGATTCACAATAACAGTACGTTAGTACTTTGAACAGCTGCTGATTCCACTATAGCACACTATTTTAAAGTATAGTATCTGCAAAAGTGAAAACCACAACTGAGGTAACCAAATGAAAGATAGCACCAAAGGTTAAGAGCTAGAAGCGGGAAAGAACCATTTTCAAGACTAGGATAAACTCAGACCTCAGGGTAACTTTAACTCCAGCGGTTTAGACATGAACAATGCTCGATTTGCTTCTCTAGGCAAAATAGCTCTGTATCATTCTGTTGAGTCAGTATCAACTCCAAAACCACATTAAATGTGGGTTCTGGCTGTAATGGTCTTTTTTGAGGTGATCCTCACAGGATGGATTAGGAGAATATTGCACATTGATAAATTCAGACTAGGGAGTCACATCTGTGGATCAGTTAAATCATCACCGTCTTCTGATTTTTAGGCCCAGCGGCCACTGGAGACGAAGCTGCGACTGAAGGAGAAGCTTGCGTCAGAGCTTTTGTGTTTGCCCCAGGCGCCGAACGGCACCACAATGATAGTGCTGTTGTCTTCAGATCCGTATTGAAGAGCCTATGAGGGGTTTGACAATGACAAGAACCAAGTTTTTTTGTTTTTAGAACTCTGATACAAACTAAAATACAAAAGCATCATCTAAATATCTGGGGTAAAATTAGCTATCATTGAACAATTTAATTAGTGGATATTGGATTTTATGACTTACCTGCTCAGATATGCGTTGTGCGGCCTCTTTAGGGTCGTTACATTGGTTAATGACGTCACAGATCTCTTGACTGTTCATGATGAAGTTGATGCCATCAGTAGTGAGTGCCAAAAAGGAGTCATGGACGTGATGCAACTGACAACACAGGCAGACTTAAATCAATACAACTTGAATTTAGTAAAATATTTAATAAATGTTTAAATCGTATCAAAAATGTATTAAAATTATTTATTTATGAAGTAATGTTTATTTGTTTTATATTTATTATACAATATAAATATATACAGTGCCTTGCGAAAGCATTCATTAATTCCACATCAATCGACACTCCATACACCGTAATGGCAAAGCAAAAAACAGGTTTTTAAAATCTTTGCATATTTATTGAAAATAAAAAAACTTAAATGATCCCGCAGTATTTATACCCTTATCTGTGACAGCTGAAATTTACCTCAGAAGCTGTCATATTGCTTTTAGATGTTACTACACTTTGAGTGACAAATTCAACTGAATGGGTATGATTTGGAAAGGCAAATCTCTTTATAAAAGGTCTAACAGCTGAAGAGGAAAAACCAAGCCCTGAGGTAAAAGAAAACTGCATGTAGAGCTCAGAAACAGGATTGCATCAAGCCACACACATCTGTGATGAACATCAGTTCAGAAAAAAATTCTGCTCCATTGAAGGTTCACAGAAGCATGTAGTCTTTGTTATCCTTAATGGAAGAAGTCTCAAACAAATAGGACTCTTCCTAGAGTTGGTCTCCTGGTCAAACTGAGCAATTGATGGAAAAAAGCTTTGGTTAGACTGGTGACCAATAACCTGATGGTCACTCTAGTCGAGCTTCATGATCATGTGGAGATAGGAGAAATCAACAGAAGGACAAACATCACTGCAACACTCCACCGATATGGACTTTATGGTGGTGTGGCATTACTCAAGCCTCTCCTCAGTGAAGACACATAAAAATCCACTTAGAATTTGCAAAAAAGCACCTAAAGGACCCTCAGACTGTGAGAAACAAGATTCTGTAGTCTGATGAACCTTAATTCCAAACATCATGTTTGAAGGAAACCAGGCACTGCTCATCACCTGCAGAGTACCATCCCAAAAGTAAAGTGTGCTGGTAGCAGCCTCATGCTGTAAGGCTGCTTTTCAGCGGCAGGAACTGAGGAACTCATCAGAGTAGAAGAAAAGCTCAATGCACCAAAATATTGAGGCTTATAGACAACTCTGTGAATGTCCTTAAGTGGCCCAGCTAGAGTCTGGGCTTGAATCCAATCAAATATTTCAGGAGAAACCTGAAAATGTGCATCTGTCCAGATCCATGCTGACAGAGCTTGAGAGGTGGGGCGAAGAATGGCAGATAATTGCCAAATGATGATGTGCAAAGCTTGTCACATCACACACAAAAACACTTGAGACTGTAAAGGTGCATCAGCTAAGTACCGAGTTAAGAGTATGAATACTTATCCAATGTACTTATTTTGTACAGTTGATTTATTTTTAATAAACTTACAAAGTTATGACAGTTCTGTTTTCGCTTTGTCAATATGGTGTATGGAGTGTAGATTGATGTGGGAAAAAAAGTAATTTAAAACACTTCAACATAAGGCTGCAAGATAAAACCTGAAAAAATGAAGGGGTATGAATACTTTCGCAAGGCACTGTGTAAAATATTTAGTCATTTTAATTTATATTATGGTAAAGGTACATTTCCAGCACATTTTGAATATGTATAAGTGGATTTAAAAGAGAAAAGTTCTCACTGTAACTCTCTTAGTCTCTGGTTCTGCGATGACACCTGATGTCTTGAGGTCGAAATCTCCAATGCTGCGTGTCATGGCCAGTCTGCCATTGACATGTGGTTGGCCCAAGCTATTCCATGTAATAAAACCTCCAGTCTTCCGTATCCTTCACAAATAAACACATGGCGATCAAAAGACATGCACTTACAGTGTCTCAATCTGCTGGGAGCACTTAGGCTAACCCTACCTCTCTTTTTCATCCTTTCTTTCAGGCGTGTGATCGATGGTGAGTTTGAGGGCTTTCCCTCTGCGGCACAGCATGGCTCGGCTGTCCCCGACGCTGGCCACCACCAGCTCGATGCCATCTCTCAGCAGGGCCACTGTGGCCGTGGTCCCTGCACTTAACAGAGAGGCTGTAACACAGCAGAGAGCAAGGCAGAATGGTTAGCTTGTGACACGCTGAAGGTTACAGAAACAGTATAACACGCAATACAGAGGTTACATCGGTTTAAGCACAATCACACACAGAAACAAAACAGATATTTACTCTTAGTCCTGTTCTGAGATTCTATACTAGACAATACTGTGCATATTTATGAGATGTGTACACATTGTTTTGGTAAATGAATGTAAACTGAAACAAAAAAGAGGGAGTTTCCAAGAGAGATAATGTACTGGAGTGGTCAAGGCAAGCAAGTAGCATTGTGCCTTTTTGACTAAGGCACACAGAACATGTGTTAGAAAAGTAAACACCATTGTTTAGGCCAAACATTATGCTTAGCATAGAAAAAAAAAGCATTAAACAGAATAAAAGCAATTGATTTTAAGAGGTAAACAGCATTTCTTTACTAAAAAAAAATAAATACTCCCACAGTAAATATCTTGTACTTTTCTCTGACATCATTAAAACTAGCATTATCCATACACACACACAAAAAAAAAAAAAAAAAAAGATTTGAACAAACTAATCAATCATTTTCCAGCAACCAACACATGTGAAGAAGGCAGAGCACAGTAAAGAGAGATAAAGAGAAAGACAGAAAGGAAAGAAGGAGAGAAAGGTCAGGAACCTTCCAAAAGTCCACGCAAGGACCCGCTGGAGCAATCTAACCCTCCGGCCTCCATAAAGGTACCGCAGAGCTGCAGCTCTTATAGGGGTAAGCTGGGTCCGCGGCTGTTGTAAATATAACACGCACACACATAGGGCAAGATTTTACATGTCACGCATCAGGCCACACTAGTGGGCCGCACACTACATGAATATGATGGACCTGGCACAATCGTATTTATTTTAATCACAACAGTATTTAATATCCTTATCAACACAGATGAATTTAAAAAAAACAAAACTTTTTTTAAACTATATGTTAATATTGTATACTAAAGGTGGGCTTTAAAAGTCATTGTTGAAACCATTTCAAATTAAGGTAATGCGATTTCAAATAATTCCTGATGCATCAATTTTTCAGCAACAGCATTGGGTGCGAATCTTTCCTATATTAAAGTGGCTGTTAAGGTGAACAGAAATGCAATAAACGAGTATAACTTAAATGTTTAACTTAATAAATAAAGTTTGTTTAGTTTTTAGTTTTTTGTATTTGTATTTTAGGGCTAAAAAATGACTTGCAATAATTGATATAATTCCAACTTATAACTAATTCCCATTTTCAGCTGACAAATGTTCTGCATGCTACTCGTTATGTTTAGTAGTAAGTAGTTACTGTCCAGTTGCAGAGAAAAGGGGCAAACATTTTCACAACTTCATAAATTTATTAAAAATAAAAAACTGAAATAAGTACATTGCATAAGTATTCATACCCTTAACTTAGTACTTAGCTGAAGCACCTTTACAGCCTCAAGTCTTTTTGGGAATGATGCAACAAGATTTGCACATCAACATCTGGCAATTATCTGCCATTCTTCGTCTCACCTCTTCACCTCTCAAGCTCTGCCAGCTTGGATGGGGTCTGGCAGACAATTTCAGGTTTCTCCAGAAACGTTTGATTGGGTTCAATCCAAGTCTCTGCCTGGGCCACTCAAAGACATTCAGAGTAGCCTACAAGCTACTTTTGCTGTGTGCTTAGGGTTATGGTCCTGTTGGAAGGTAAACCTTTTGCCCAATCTGAGCTTCGTCTGGGTTTTCATTAGGCAGGGCTCAAAATTTAGGAGCACCAAATGAATATTTAGAAGCACCACAACTGCCAATTGAGCAGAACAGCCAGCACTCGTCCCAACATTTCTTTTTAGTAATGCACCGATCTAGAATATTCATGGCCGATTCGGATAGCCAATGTTTACAAGCAAATGGGCTGTTTTCTTTTTTAAAATGTTTATTTTACGCCTTAAGCAAGGGACAAGAATGAATAAAAATACGAGTACATGAACAAGATGTTTATCTTCTCTATTACAGGTAGAGACGTTTAAATTAGAAGCAACCACCGCATTTTTAAACAATCTACAGTATATGATGAGAATGTATGCCACATTGTACAGTATATTGAGACTGAGGCGCTGTAGCACGAAATATAGTATAGTTCAAAAGCAGATTGTGGAGACATTTTAATTGTCCACGATCAAAAATAGTCATATCACACACCCCTAATTGCAATGAAGTTTGTGCAAATACAGAACAGGTTGGTTGAGAGAGAGAGAAAAACAAAACATCTGGTTCCGAGTTTCATTCCATTAAGGGTAATGAAGACTATATGCTTCTGTGAGCCTTCAATGTAGCAGAATTTTTTCTAAAGTCTTCCCCAGATGTGTGGCTTGATGCAATCCTGTCTCTGAGCTCTACAGGCAGTTTTTTTTTTTTTACTTCAGGGCTTGGTTTTTGCTTTGATATGCATTTTCAGCTGTTAGACCTTTTATCACACCCATTAAATTAAATTTCAATTTAATCATTTCAATTAAAATCTACAAGCAATATGAATGTTCCTGAGTAAACTTTAACTGTCCCAGATAAGGGTATGAATACTTATGCAATGGAATCATTTCAAGTTTTTTATTTTTAATAATAAATTTGCAAATATGTTAAAAACCTGTATTTTGCTTTGCCATTATGGCTTGTACAGTGTTTGTTAATTATTTGCATTCTAAGAATATAGATGCATCTAGACCCACCCCTAGTATACACAAGCATGTAAGTGCTATCTATGTTGGGATGGACGCATTTTACAGAGCCAAAGAGAAATCTGTGAAATATCATGAGACGATTATAAAGGTCTTCACTGCTCTGTATTAGGGATTATTGTTTATTTTATTAAACAAAATTATTTATTTAGTCTACAGTGTCATGTTGTTCACAAATGTCCATCTGGCTCTGTTACATGTTTACCTGATGCATCAAAGCAATACTTATAAACGAAGGCTCTAAAACAACAGCTGAGAGACTGCACATGCTCTAAACAAAAACAAATAAATCAGTGAAATAAGACCTACCATCTGCAGTGAAATGAAGATGCCTTGCTAATGCTTTGTCCACCTCAAGAAATGCTTTGGTTAAAACTAATTCCAAGTTATCCTCCTCCTCTGCAATATCTCTGAAAGACAAATAAAAAATGTAATATAAACAATTATTCTAAAACAGTACATTCAGAAGCCCATAATGGTTAGATTCAGAAGCACAGTCCTTGCATATTCTTGAAATCTAAAAATAAGTTCACCATTTACATATTTCATCCAAAAATGAAACTTTGAAGAAAACTGATTCACTCTCAGGTCATCCAAGATGAAGAGTTTGTTTCTATTTCAACAGATGTAGAAAAATGTAGCATTACATCACTTGCTCGCCAAATGGATCCTCTTCAGTGAATGGGTGCCGTCAGAATTGGAGTCCAAACAGCTAATAAAAACATCATAAGGAACCACAAGTAATCAACACAACTCCAATCCATTCATTAACATCTTGTGAAGAAAAAAAGCTGCATGTTTACATCAAAACATCATTAACTTCAAACCGTTGCTTCTGGCTCTAATAATATTACATAATATTGCTTTTTGCAGTGGAAAACAGTCTCATCTGAATCAGAAGACAAATACATCAGTGGACATGTCAGCTTTTCACTTTACAAGACGTTAATTGATGGACTGGATTACTTGTGGATTATTGTGGTGTTTTCATCAGCTGTTTAGACTTTCATTCTGACGGCACCCATTCACTGTAGAGTATCCATTGGTGAGCTAAATTTCTCTAAATCTGATCCCATGAAGAAACAAACTCATCTACATCTTAAATGGCCTGAGGGTGAGTACATTTTGAACAATTTCTTTATTTTTAGAAGAACCATTCCTTGAGTACAAACGATTCTTACTTAATATGCTTCTCCATGTTTCTGTGGCAGAATTCAGCAGCCTCTGCGCCTCCGTGCCCGTCAAACACCGCAAAGTACACAATGTTGTCCGTCATCTGCGACAGATGATAGCGGTCTTCGTTCACCTTCCGCTGGCCAATCTGCGAGGCGCAGCCCACCTTGTGCAGGCTAACTTTGGGAATAGGTTTACCATATCGGATGCTCGACGGAAGCATGATAGGCGCATCAATGCGGTTGTCCCAGATCCCAAAAGAATCCCAAGTAGTCGGACGACCACTGCCGTCCGGATCAAAGCGAGAGTTGCTGCACCGAGGAGATGATGGTGTGTGTAAAGCCCGTCTCGGGTCTTCCTGGTGGGCGCCAGTTAGGCCGAGGGCAGCCCTGCAGCAGACACGGGATCCGCTGAACGTGGCATAGCGCATGAGAAGAGCCACTGACATGCTCAGTAGCAGGATACCACACTTATGGAACAGGCAGGAAGAATCTGAAACAAACAGCTGGTCTCTGAAGATAATCAGTCTTGAACGGAGTTCTCTGAAAAACAAGTAAACGAATAGATGAATGACTTAGTGTTTGAACACTAAATAGCATGTCTACAGCCCCTCCCACTTAAGTCACTGATTAAAAACATTAAACATATGCATATAACACATGCCTAAAAATACTGCCTAGGTAGTAAGCTGGTTAGGTTATAAAACAGCCTTTCTTTAAACACTAAACATCGTGTTTATTGCCTGTCTCAATGGAGTCATTCAGTAACAACATTATACACAACTGTGCCCCACCCCCTATTTAATTCATACTAGAATTCATATATTTTAAAAACATAACCTGCATAAAACAACATCAATACAGTAATTTAAAAGAGGAATAACCCAAATACATAAACATGGAGGACGAATCAACAAGTTGAATATGAATAGAGGGTAAATAAACATGACGCAACACTTCGCTTACATAACAACATGCTGGCCAAACCCTTCAAATAACTAGTTTTTAGAAATTTTAAACATAAGTAATAACTTAGAAAGGCTAAAAGAGATATATTATACAGTAAGCGGATTATTTAATGTAAACATTAATCACAACAAACAAAATGGAGATGAATCTTCGAGCTGTGCCTTTGGCGCTCTGCTGCTAGCAAACCGATTCAGACGCGAATATTGCATAATATCTAGTTTATTTAGTTCATTCGCTACTTACCTTCAATTTGTTCAATAAAAAATGAGATATAGTATGTCTTTGTTTAATCTAACGGGTTAATATAAAAGCAATATCATACAGCGTCGTACTTGTCGTTTTTTGGCTTTAGCCGCACCAGCCGCCTATGAAGGAAAATTCACGAAAGCCAATCAGATCCCTCCATTTCGTCGGTGGGGTTCAATCAGTTCATTGGCCAGTCTAATGTGATTGACATGGTTCTAAACCAATGATTTAAGAGAAACTGTAGTAGGCGTTCGAAACTTAGAAACTGCTTGTATACATAGATGCCTTTATAAAATGTTTGTATACATTATCGATTTATAAAGTTTGAGAAGGGATGTCATCATGACATAATGACAGACACGGTCACCATTCACGTTTATTCTATGGGAAACATTAATGTGACTTTTGTGAGATTTAATTAAACATATTTAACATCGCTGTTTAAGCTCCGTGGAAGAACTGAAAGTCATTATGGGATGTTATCCCACATCTAAACAATTTTTTTCTAACTTGCTGTGAAAACAACACATATAGATGATATGATTCCAAACACTTTCATTTTGTGGGAAGTCAAATAAGTAACGTTATCGTTTAAACCGAAACCAGTCTTTCCTGTGTTTTGTGTTCGTCAGTCCAGGAAGAAGAGAGACTCTTCTGGAGTCTGACAGATCTCTTCCGTCAGCTGTGATCATGTTGTGTTTTTGGGGAGCCCAGGTCAGAGAGGCTTTTGAGCTGGTACCGCCTGACAAAATTAAACAAGGCAGACGTGGTTTACAATTCGTGCGTCCGAACACAGCCGTTCAGGACATGTCAGCTGGAAGGAGTTTTGTTGGATTTATCCAGGATGGGAAGGTCTCGGTCATAAAATTGCGCAGTGGAGACAGTGATCATGATGGAAAACTAAGTATGACGCTCTTTGTTTTTTTAATTCAACTTTTTACTTTTTAATTCAATTCAATTTAATTTTGTCAACTACTAGTTGACAAATAGATAGGAAGTAAAAATGCTTATTGTGTAAAAGACAATTTATGAAGAATTAATTGATATATTAATGTAATTTGAAGTCTGATCTTTGAGAAAATATAAGAAGTCATCCGCTTTCTTTCATTGTTTTTTTTTTTTTTTTTTTTTTACTTAAAGGAGTAGTTCACTTTCAAAACAAAAATGTACAGATAATGTACTCACCCCCTTGTCATCCAAGATGTTCATGTCTTTCTTTCTTCAGTCGTAAAGAAATGGTGGTTTTTGAGGAAAACATTTCAGGATTTCTCTCCATATAATGAACTTCTATGGTGCCCCCGAGTTTGAACTTGCAAAATGCAGTTTAAATGCAGCTTTAAAGGGCTCTAAACAATCCCAGCCGAAGAAGAAAGGTCTTATCTAGCAAAACGATTAATTATTTTTTAAAAACATTTACAACTTATATACTTTTTAATCTCAAACGCTCGTCTTGCCGAGCTAGACAATACAAGCATTTGAGGTTAAAAAGTATATAAATTAAGAAATTCTTTTTTTTTTTTTTTTAGAAAATAACCCATCGTTTTGCTATAGATAAGACCCTTCTTTCCTCAGCTGTGATCGTTTAGAGCCGTTTGAAGCTGCATTTTGGAAGTTCAAACTCGGGGGCACCATAGAAGTCTATTATATGGAGAGATATCCTGAAATGTTTTACTCAAAAAACATAGTTTCTTTACGACTGAAGAATGACATGAACATCTTGCATGACAAGGGGGTGAGTACATTATCTGTACATTTTTGTTCTGAAAGTGAACTACTCCTTTAACTGTGCCATAACTTTGTCCTATAACAAAAATTAAGGGGAAAAACTCTTAATAATGAGAGAGCTTTACCTACATTTTAGATTTTCATATAGGGTTATTTATTTAATATAAAATTTTAATTAACATATTTTTTCCTCCATGACATGTTGACCAATTTCAAGACAAACTTTGACAACAAGACAAACTTGGCTGTCATCCGTTTCAAAACTGCTGAAAATTATACAATTTTAAATTGAGCGATTTTTATATATCCCCTATTGCAATACTGTTTTTAAGATATTTTGAGATAAAAACAAATCTGTCGTTCTTTTATGTGTGTCACACTAAAGGACAGAAATAGTAGTTTCTATTTAAGTTTGAACATGTCAAAGAAGCAAGAAAGTTTAATTTTGATACAAACAATATCAACATGTTTTTTTAAACAAAGCAAAATAATTATCCTCAACAAAATTTAGTCACTTAGTCAATCAGTACGTTACTGAAACTCTTCTAGTCCCCCTGGCCCTGTTGCATGTTTCTATAGTTAAACTGATTAAAATATTTCATTTACTGCAGAGCAACTACAGCTAAAGAAGGACAAAATCAGACTGATCGCCTGCGGAGGAGATTGTGCGGTTCTTCTTTCTTATGAAGGAAAAGTTCTCATTGTGGACAAATCTACTGTGTACTGCAGGTTTGTTTATGTAGACGTAACAATATAAATTAACATATATGTTAATAAGTATATCTGACAGATTTTCTTGTCTCTGCAGGCCTTTCAAAAGTCTGAATAACAGACAGGTGATTCAGATCGCATGTGGAGACCATCATTCAATGGCACTAACTAATGGTATTCATAACTAACATCTGCCATTTTTATCTTTTGAGATCTAATGATTGACATGAATGGATTGACGTTTGAGTGTAAATGTTCAGAGCTGTTGCTCTTTCAGATGGTCAGTTGTTCGTTTGGGGCGAGAACTTTCATGGTCAGCTGGGATTGAGGAAAGATCATCCGACCTCTCCGTCTGCTCAACATGTTGAGAGTCTGAGTGGGATCCCAGTGGCTCAGATCAGCGCTGGAGGAGACCACAGCTTTGTGTTGTCTCTCTCTGGAGTCGTGTTTGGATGGGGAAAGAACTCTGCCGGACAGCTGGGCCTCGGAGACACTACAGGTCTTCTTGTTTCATCATGTAGAAACTAAATCACAAATAGTTTAAAAGTATGTGCTAAATTTGTGCAATACTGTGTCACGATTATTTGGAAGTGAATAATCTACTGTTTTTCCATCACAGACAGACACGTCCCAACGGTTGTAAACAGTCTGAACCGGAAGAAAACTGTGTCCATCTCATGTGGAGGAGAACACACGGCCACTTTATCAAAGGTACTATAGTAGATCATAATGTATTAGATTTTATGCTTTATTTAGCATGAAAACAAGCAGGACAGAAAATGTAATAAATAGTTTATGTTTCAGGGCGGCACAGTGTTCACATTTGGATCTGGATGTTCTGGTCAACTTGGGCACAACTCGTTTGAAGACGAACTTTATCCGCGAGTGGTTGCTGAACTGTGGGGATCTGAAGTGTCACAGGTCACATGTGGGAGGTAAAGATCTTTTTTTATGCACTGTGCACCATCTTTAGCTCTTGTACATAATTCTTCAAACGATAAACATTTCTGATTTATGTGTTCTATTTAGTAATTAGGCATTTGATTGTTATTTTGCATGAAGACGTCACACGCTTGCATCAATCACATCGTCAAAGGTGATCTACTCATTTGGATGTTGGATACAAGGGAAGCCGGAAAATAGCAAAATGATCAAGAAGTCTGTGCCTTTGCCTGTGGATCTTACAACTAGTAATTAAAAACCATTTTATAGCAATAGGCTATTTTCATATTCAGGATGATGCAAATAGATCTTAACCTGATTATTTGTTGAACACAGAATATAATCATGAATATACGATGGATAAACTCATCGCTGGGGAGAATCATTCCTTTGCCTTGTTTTTCAAAGTAAGACATGGCCGTTTTCATTTTAAGTAGTTTATTGCTGCACTTGGATTACGTATGTTTTTATTTATTTATTTATTTTGTGTTGTTGTGTAGGAACTTGGGAATGAGTCTGCAAAGTCTAAACCCAATCCTAGCAGAGGGATTTTGACATTAAATGACAGAATGTTTGTGCGCTGGGCATCTGAAAAAGACTCATGGCCAGTAATAAAGAAGTGAGTTCTTGCCTTAAAGGAACTTTGGTTCTTTCTAAACCTACTATAGTATAAGTGTATAAGTGCTTATTGTAAGTAGAGTATATTAGTGGTCTGATTAGTATTTAATGTTGTGGCCTGTAATTTATATATGGTAGGGTAATGCATATAATTGGACTATATTTACAGGGAAATAAGAAAAGTGTTCTCCTATGCTGCCTGTTTGAATGGAAGCTTTCTCAAAGCAAGGTAAATCAGAAATCCATAGGTATGTCTAGTCATTTGTTACGCCTAAAACAAATCTGCTAAAAGCATCACAAATAGTTATATACATTTCTGTTTTTGTAGTCATGATGAACAGGATTTTGAGCTGGCTGAAAATGCTTTTTCAAAGTTATTAGAGAATGAAAAGGTGACATCAAAGGTAATAGCAAACCTAAAATATTCAGTTTGTTACATTTTACATTAAAAAAATGACTAAATTTTAATTATTAAAAAGGGGTTTCTATCATGGTGTAGTGTCTTTTTTTAGTTTTTTTTTTTTTTTTTTTTCACAAAACAAAAAGTCAAAATTATTTGTACTGTATATCACAGGTAGTGAAGGTAATTCAACAAATGCTGCGATCTCTGAATCCCAATCCAACTGATGAGGAATCGCTCAGACTTTACATTCTCCTTCCTGAGCTCATCAGACGTTTCCAGAAACAACAACAAATTGAACTCACTGAAGCTCTGGCCTCCAAAATCCTTCAGCTGAGTCCTGATGTTCACAAGGTGTTAGGTAAAGCTGAAGACCTTGCAGACTTTGCTTTTGGCCATTTTGTATTTGTCTAAATATTTTTAAATTATGTTATCAGAGAAGTACTGGTCCGAACTCCCAGATGATCGCCTCAAAGGCCTGGTGAAGTTATTTCGCAAAGCATCGGCTAAGCTGATTGGCCAGATTTCTCGTGGCAAAATGAATCAGGATATACACAACTTGGAGAACTTTTTGGAGATCCTTCAGAAAATCAATCAGGTGCCTTTTTTAAACATTGGATCAAAGATGCAATTTAACCTTATAATTGTATAATACTTGTTTATCCTTTGTTGTGAAGGTCTGCCTCAGTGCCAACAGAGACATCGCAAACAGGGATTTCATCATTTTTGAGATCAATGATCTACTAGATACAGTAAGAACCAAAGTAGTGAATACTGTTGCACAGATTTCTTTCAGGAAAACTAAAATACAAGAAAATTCTCTTTTTCTGCATCAATAGCTCCAGGTCACCATGGAAGACCTGGAAGTGTTCAATGTTCCCTGTGACAGAGCTTTGAAATATTACTACATTGTGAGTATTGAAGACTTCATATGGATATTTACATTTACTTTTTATGCTCTTTGTTCAATAACTGTAAGAAATCCTATATTACTCCAATGCATCTTTCTTACAGAGAGCTATTAAAACATTATTCAGGTTCCCTTTTGCGGCTGACACTGTATCGAAACGGAGAATGTTGCGTGTAAGTGACAGACATGATGATGTACTCATTTATACAAATACAGTGAGGGAAAAAAATATTTGCACCCCTGCTGATTTTGTACGTTTACCCATTGACAAAAAATGATCAGTCTATCATTTTAATGGCAGGTTTATTTTAACCGTGAGAGACAGAAAATCCACAAAAACATCCAGAAAAATGCATTTAAAAAAAGTTATAAATTGATTCGCATTTTAATGAGTGAAATAAGTATTTGATCCCCTATCAATCAGGAAGGTTTCTGGCTCCCAGGTGTCTTTTATACAGGTAACAAACTGAGATTAGGAGCATTTTCTTAATGGGAGTGTTCCTAATCTCAGCTTGTTACCTGTATAAAAGACACCTGTCCACAGAAGCAATCAATCAATCAGATCCCAAACTCTCCACCATGGCCAAGACCAAAGAGCTGTCCAAGGATGTCAGCGACAAGTTTGTAGACCTACACAAGGCTGGAATGGGCTACAAGACCATCGCCAAGCAGCTTGGTGAGAAGGTGACAACAGTTGGTTGGACAACAAAATAACTGTTGATCTCCCTCGGTCTCGGGCTCCATGCCAGATCTCACCTCGTGGAGTTTCAATGATCAGCCCAGAACTATAAAGGAGTATCTTGTCATTGATCTCAAGGCAGCTGGGACCATAGTCACCAAGAAAACAATTGGTAACACACTACGCCGTGAAGGACTAAAATCCTACAGCACCCGTAAGGTCCCCCTGCTCAAGGAAGCACATGTATAGGCCCGTCTGAAGTTTGCCAATGAACATCTGAATGATTCAAAGGAGAACTGGCTGAAAGTGTTGTGGTCAGATGAAACCAAAATCAAGCTCTTTGGCATCAACTCAACTCGCATGTGTTTGAAATGCTGGCTATGACCCCAAGAACATCATCCCCACTGTTAAACAATGAGGTGGAAACATTATGCATTGGGGGTGTTTTTCTGCTAAGGTAACAGGACAACTGCACCGCATCAAAAGGACGATAAACAGGGCCATGTACTGTCAAATCTTGGGTGAGAACGTCCTTCCCTCAGCCAGGGCATTGAAAATGGGTCAGGGATGGGTATGACCCAAAACACACTGCCAGGGTAACAAAAGAGGAAGCACATTAAAGGTTGTATCAGCGATTTCAAGCCTGAAACATAAAGTGTCACATTCAGCTGACCTTTCTTCACGATCCGCTCGCTGCCTGCCCCATAAATTGGCTGTAAAAAAAAACGCGTCTCTGTGGTCAGCCTAGGGTCCGAGATATGCCAAAAAAACAATCGGTGCTACCAACCATTCCACAGAAAAACAAACAGTGTTCCAACCAATCACCGTCAGGGGTTTGGTGTTGTGGACTTTCGCTCCGCCTCCCTCACATCCCAGCACCAGTAGGAAAGTCCACAACACCAACCCCATGACGCTGATTGGTTGGAACACTGTTTGTTTTTCTGTGGAATGGTTGGTAGCACCGATTGTTTTTTTTTTGGCATATCTCGGACCCTAGGCTGACCACAGAGACGCGTTTTTTTTTACAGCCAATTTATGGGGCAGGCAGCGAGCAGATTGTGAAGAAAGGTCAGCTGAATGTGACACTTTATGTTTCAGCCTAGAATCGCTGATACAACCTTTAAGGTCCTGGAGTGGCCTAGCCAGTCTTCAGACCCTAATTCCATAGAAAATCTGTGAGGGAGCTGAAGATTTGAGTTGCCAAACGTCAGCCTCGAAACCTTAATGACTCGGAAAGGATCTGCAAAGAGGAGTGGGACAAAATCCTTCTGAGATGTGTGCAAACCTGGTGGCCAACTACAAGAAACATCTGACCTCTGTGATTGCCAACAAGGGTTTTGCAAAGGCATGTTTTGCGAAGGGGTCAAATACTTATTTCACTCATTAAAATGCAAATTAATTGAATTTTTAAAAAAAAATGTGTTTTCTCTGGAATTTCTGTTGTTATTCTGTCTCTCATTGTTCAAATAAATCTACCATTAAAATTATAGACTGATCATTTCTTTGTCAGTGGGCAAATGTACAAAATCAGCAGGGGATCAAATATTTTTTCCCTCACTATACCATGATAAACTGCAGGTATGTTTACATGACAGTGATGTACTTAAATCTGAAAAGTTTCGCATACAGACAGCATTTGCAAACAGATCAGAGAAAGTGACTAAAAATGCTGTATTATGCATGCCAAAGCAAGTAGATGCTGCTGATGTTACTTTGTAAAGAACATCTATCCACCTTTAATGCAGAAGTAATCCTATGGGCGATACTTCCGGTGCTTTAGCCGCTATAGGGAAATAACGAAAATAATTTTTTTTTTGCCAGTAAACGGTAAAACTGCACTACAAACCAGTGTATTCATAATTAAGATAATACATTAAAATAATACAGTAAGACACATCAATTTGCAATATTAAGCAGTAAAACGAGCTGTTTTGTACAGCTAAAAATAGCTGGACGCTGATGAGCGCCCACTCTTATGGGAAGAAAATGGTGGATAGACTGAATATGTGCATGTGCATGTGCATGCATATGTGCTTGACAGCATTTTTTGTAGTCCACACAGAGAAGATAGTGGTGACGAGAACTTGCACATTGAAACCTGTTTTCAACAGTTTGCATTTTCAGGCCCCTAAAATACTGTTGTTGTAAAAAATAAACAGCCAAAACACAAAGAAACAGTGTCCTGCGTCCTGTGAATGTAATCATTTTATGCAAATACCCAGCTAACATAATTGCACTTTTCTAAGTACTTGCAGGACGAACGGACATGTAGCAGTCCTGACAATGACAGTATCAACATGTTGTGCATAAACAGAGAATCGGTGTTGATGGACACACTTGAGTATCTCAGACAAAACATCTACTCGTTTTTCCATCGATTAAAGGTAAATGAAATAGCACTACAATTCAAAAGGCAACCATTTGGAACATCTGATATGCGGTTTTATGTAACATTCCTGGTAAAAATGTTTCCTGTGCAGGTGAAGTTCATTGGGGAGAAAGGAATAGATGAGAGGGGCGTATCTGCAGAGTTCTTCACCCTCCTTTCCCAGTCTCTTCTGAAATGGGAGAAGAAGGTGCTGGAAGTCCATGAGAGTTCACTGGTTTGGTTCAAACCGGATGTACGTTCTACACCAAACATTCCTCATTCTTCCTTAAGTGGTTTTCCCTTATATATCATTTTGTGCTATGATGCTTATGTTTTTTTCAGAATATGCAAGATGATAGCGATTTTTACTATCTTGGTGTTATCTGTGGAATGGCACTCTACAACCTTCATTACGTAAATCTTCACTTCCCAGTGGCCTTGTTCAGGAAACTCTTCAAGCTGAGTCCCACTCTGAATGATCTGGAGGAGCTGTCTCCTGTGGAGGCCAGGTAAACACGTAAAGACTATTTGATTTCTAGATGTTGTAGGTTTCACAGTACTTTTCCAGAGCATACTCATAATTGTATTTTGAAACACCTCACATTAGAAGTCTGAAAAGCCTTCTTGAGGAGGATGAAGACGAGGATGTGGATATACTCTTTTTGGATTTCACAGTAATACAGTTTTCTATGTTTCATCATTTGTACAAAAGTGTAAACAGCTGCTGTTAAAAAACTTACATTTGATCACTTACGTTATCTACCTCTTTTAGATCAAAGGGCAAGAGCTCATTCCAAATGGAAATCAAATTCCAGTGACCAAAGCTAATAGGTAGAAACCGTTGGATGTTTCATAATTTTGCAGTGCTAGATTTGTTTATCTTTCATTGCAAAGTAAAAACACTGTTTTTTGCAGACAGAAGTTTGTGGATTTGTACGTCGACTTCATTTTCAACAAGTCAGTGAAGAAACAGTTCAAGCATTTTTCAGAAGGTTTCTTTACGGGCTGCCCAGCTGATTTCTGGAGCATTTTTCACCCTGAGGAACTCCAGGAGCTTCTCCATGGCTCCCCTACATATGAGTGGAAGGAGCTTCAGCAGGTAAATGTGTTCAAGAATCTTGGCAATTTCTAACAAGCATTTATGTTTTAAAGTTTACATTTTTTCTGCTTCATCTTTAGTGTGCATCTTATGAAAGATGTTCTCCCTCTCATGAGCTCATCAAGAACTTCTGGGCTGTTTTCTTTGAGCTCTCTGAAGAGAACAAGAGGAAATTTCTGAGTAAGCATTGTCTTAAACTTATGAACATCTTGATGCATCAAGGTCACATGCACTTTTAGGAAACATAGTTATTATTCTCTCAGATCTTCACATTTCGTTTATTTTTCTCTAGTGTTCTTGTATGGAACGGATCGTGTCCCTGTGGGAGGTTTCTCAAAGCGCCCTCTGAAGATTTTACTCTCAGACCGTCCTGATGCAGAAGACCGTTTACCAGAGGCCCAGACCTGTATTGGCAGATTAATTCTTCACAAATACAGCGATATCAACACACTTCACGACAAGCTAGTACATGCAATCAGCTTTTGTGAGGTTTTTGGAAGAGGGTGAACTTCCTTTGAGGTTCTAAACCTCAAAATATACGCAGTCAAGCATATACTGCTACATTTTGTAACTTATTAGTTTCAAATGTTATAAGAACTGTTAGTTAATTTAATGTGAGCTTCTTTTAGATTTGCAATATGGATGCAACAGCTGTGGGATGCAATTTTTTTTTAATGTCGTAACATTTATGAGATTTATATAGTTATGAAAAACTAAATATTTGTAAATACACACAATGTGAGCGCTACAGGTATTAAAAAATATATTTAAATACATTTTATTGTATATGCGTTACTGCTGGTAGAATAACTTAACTACCCTGTAACTGTACTTTCTCATTTTTATATTATATGCATGCATTATTATGTGGATATTCTTGTATGTCACCTCATAACCTGTTATATATTGTTACCTATCCATTGTTACATATTTCATTCCTTAGATAAATAAAAATATATGTTTTAGTAAACACCGTTTTAGTGGCTCTCCTTCATAGTATGTTTGTTTCACAGGTTTGAGCCGATTATCAGGTGTTTCTTGTCGCAGTGTTGCTACAAATGTCCTCCAAGCATTTTCCCTCATTGAGATGGCTCATTTTAACCTAAGTTAATATTTATAATATTAGGGAATTATTTTTATCACAGATATATTAGATGAACAAGGTCATTTTCTTAGATTTACGGATTTCAAAAAAAAATGTAATATACAAAACTTAAAGAAGGATTATAATAAGGTATGTAAAGCAATACCAACAGCTCTATTAAATTTGATACAAAACTATTTACATTATTCCAAAAGTCAAATAAATTTGCCTAAACTACAACTAAACCAAATTCCCATAAATAGCAAAAAATGTAACAATAAGTGTATTAGCAAAATATTCAAATGTAAACTATTTCATGATTTTGATCAAAATATAAAAATAAGGTATTATGATGACAAAATAACAAATAAATACATCAAATTTATGAAATGGCCTATACCTCCTAAAATCAAAGAAATGCAATTTAAAATTATAAATGGATATTATCCAGCAGCAGACATGCTTAAAAAGAGATTTGGTTTTGAAGTGGAGCCATGCGTGTTCTGTTGCCAGAAAGATGAAACTATTGAACATCTGTTTTTCTCTTGTTCAGTGATAAAAATATTCTGGCAAGATGTCATGAGCTGGTTGGAAACAAAAATGGAGAGAATTACACAATTAAAGTTAGAGCAAATTCTGTTTGGTAATGAAAACCATCCGAAGGAACTTTTTAGAATATACAATATCATAACAATTATGGGTAAATACCATATTCATAAATGTAAATGGCAAAATAAGAATCCATCCCTAATGGTGTTTAAAATTGAACTGAGGGAATACTTTGCTTCTTTGAAACTTTTGAAAGACTCCAGTAGTAACATTTATTCTTTATGTGAAGATGTCTCAAAATATTTGTCATTGTAACTTGGTAAGCTTCCATGAAACTTTATTTTAAGAATATATGAAGATTAAGGACAATATATGTATGTGGACAATTTTGACTTGCCTTATGGACTGAAGTGCCTTCGCTTACTTTATTTATTTTATTTTATTTTTTTATTTTTTGTTTTATTTAGTGGTTTTTTGTTCCATTTAAGTGTGTTTAACTATGTTCTGCACAGGAGTCTCCCAACGAGAGATTTTGTAAAAAATTGTGTTTTGTATATGTATGTGTTTTAATAATAAAAAAAATTATTATAATAATATTTATAATATCAGACAATAATGTCAGTCATCTTCTTCTACAATTTTTAGTTGCATTACCACCACCTGCTGGTAAGGAGTTAGCGAAGACGTAGTGAGTTTTCTGTCCATTTCTCCATTACATTCAGCCAAACGCCTCTTTTAGTAATCTGTGAAGCAAACTCATAGCAATTGATTTAAAACAACACGCCAACAGAATCTTAATTTTGGACGAACTATCACTTTAAACTTTGGTTTTGTTTTCCAGTGACGTCCTGAGATATCATTCCCAAACACTTTCATTTTGTGGGAAATTGAAATAAGTTTCGTTTATGCTGAAACAAATATGTTTTTCCTGCTTAACTTTCGCGTTTGCTTTCAGTATGCGAGTGTGCTCAGTCCAGGAAGGAAGAGAGACGCTAAAGGTCTCATGCATCAGCTGTGATCATGTTGTGTTATTGGGGAGCGCAGGTCAGAGAGGGTTTCGGGCTGGTACCGCCTGACCAAGTCAAACATGGCAATTCTGGTATACGATCCATGTGGCCGACATCAAAAATTCAGGACATGTCAGCTGGAAGGAGTTTTCTTGGATTCATCCAGGATGGGAAGGTCTTGGTCCTGAGATTGCGCAGTGAAGACTGTGATCGTCTTATAGGTAGGGTTACCACTTTTAATACCCAAAAATAAGGGACGCATTGGGGGTGGGGGGTGGTCATCTCAAAAATGCTGCAGTAAAAAGGTTTCATATGAGTTGTGCATATAATATGGGACGTCCTGAATAAGAACTGATCATTGTTTTTTTCTACTTTTTAGAAATGGGGTCTATATACCCCGTTAAAATGTAATAATGTCCCATATCTCAAAAATGGTGCAGTAAAAAGGTTTCATATGAGTTGTGCATATAATATGGGACGTCCTGAATAAGAACTGATCATTGTTTTTTTTCTACTTTTTCTACTTATTAGACTAAGTCTATAATGTCCCATTTATCAGAAAAGAACCGTCAAGTACACCAATAAATAAAACGGATATTAAAGCAGAAATGCAAATAAATAAGTAAAAATTCACGAGCATTTTGTAGTATTATCTCTCAGTCCTGGGCGTCTAAATGAAAAGCACTCTGCAAGCGCGTTCTCTCTGTGTTGTTTCTGAAACTACCGTGATCACTGTAATATGCGCGCACACTTAAATTCAATCGCTGCTGGCTTGACCGTGTTTTTCTGAACCGCGGCTGGCTTTACCGCAGTGATTATTTGCATGAGTCGCTGCTTTTAAAAAAATTCTGAAAATTCTGAAACAAAACCCGTCCCGTATTGATTCAAAACGGGACGCGCAATTTCATTCACAAATACGGGACGATTCCGTATTTTAAGGGACGGGTGGCAACCCTACTTATAGGTATGATACATTAAGTTTTATTTATGTTGTGGCTAAAACATAATAAATGAAAAGGTAAATGTATTTTAATAAGGAAACACGTTTTATGTATTATGTTTACAGTCTAAATAGAAGTTTACCTTAATAAAATTCTGTTTACTTCAGAAACACTAGAGCTAGATAATGACAGAATCAGACGGATTGTCTGTGGAGGAGATGGTGCGGTTCTACTTTCTGATTCAGGAACAGTTCTCATTATGGACAAATCTACTGTTTGCAAGTATGTTTATGCAGGCATGACAGTATAAATGACCATAAATGATAATAACAAATATCTGACAGGTTTTCTTGTCTCTGAAGGCCTCTCAAAGGTCTGGATAACAGGCAGGTGATTCAGATCGCATGTGGAGACCATCATTCAATGGCGCTAACCAACGGTATTCACAACTATTCCATCTGACATCTGCTATTTTTTTTTTTTTGAGATGTTATGACTGACTTGAATTGATTGACATTTGATTGTAGATATTGAGAGCTGCTCCTCTTTCAGATGGTCAGTTGTTCGTATGGGGCGAGAACTCTCATGGTCAGCTGGGATTGAGGAAAGATCATCCCGGTTCTCTGTCTGCTCAACATGTTGAGAGTCTGAGTGGGATCCCAGTGGCTCAGATCAGCGCTGGAGGAGACCACAGCTTTGTGTTGTCTCTCTCTGGAGTCGTGTTTGGATGGGGAAAGAACTCTGCTGGACAGCTGGGCCTCGGAGACACTACAGGTCTTCTTGTTTCATCATGTAAAAGCTAAATTAGTAACAGTATGAAAGTACAAAAGTGTCAGAGCTCTATTAAAAAATGAAAATAATGTATTTGGAAATGATGAATTTAACTCACAATTCTTGTGACCACAGACAGACACGTCCCAACGGTTGTAAATAGTCTTCACTGGAAAAAAACCGTGTCCATCTCATGTGGAGAGGAACACACTGCTACTTTGTCAAAGGTAGAGTATAATTTTTTATAAGTATTATATACTATTTTTGTATTATTATAACGTCATGATTGTATTATTAGGGTGGCACGGTATTCACATTTGGATCGGGGGGTTCTGGTCAGCTTGGGCACAAATCATTTCAAGATGAACATTATCCGCGGGTGGTTGCTGAACTGTGGGGATCTGAAGTGTCAGAGGTCACATGTGGGAGGTAATTCAGTATTTTTTAGCAGTAGCACAGATTTCTTTCTAATTCTTCACGTGGTTAATGTGTGATGTACGAGTTCAACTCAGTAATTCGGCATTTGATTCTTTCTTTCAAAGACGTCACACACTCGTATCAGTCGCATCGTCAAAGCTGATCTACTCATTTGGATGTGGGGTACAAGGGCAGCTGGGAAACAGAGAAATGCCCACACAATCTGTGCCTTTCCCTGTGGATCTGCCAACTGGTAATTATAAATCATCTTTTAGCAGTAGGGTATTTTGTTATGAATATTTTACATTCATGATGATGCTCAGAGATTTAAACTAAATATTTGTTGCACACAGAATATAATCATGAATATACAATTGAAAAACTCATCGCTGGGGAGAATCATTCCATTGCCTTGTTTTTCAAAGTAAGACATGGCAGTTTTCATTCATAAATAGTTTAACATAAATTATTTTTGCACTAGGATTACTTATGTTTTATGCTTATAGGAACTTGAATGTAAGGCCAAATCCAATCCATGCAAAGGAGTTTTGGTATTAAATGACATAATGATTGACCGATGGCTGGCTGGAACTGATTCATGGCCAACAATAAAGCAGTGAGTGTTTGCCTTACAATCTTGACCTAAAATTTGTAGGATTAGAAGTGTCAATTGACCAATTGTATATATGAAAGAAATGCATATAAAAAGCATTGTGTTGTTATTTCCAGAGAAATAAACACAGTGTTCTCATCCGCTGCCTCTCTGAATGGAAGTTTTCTCAAAACCAGGTAAAATTAAGTCATTCAATTTAGTCATTTCTCAGTTTTGTGCCTAAAATGACTATTTCCATGACAGATTTTAATGTAAATGTCTGTTTTTGTAGTTGTGATGGACATTATCAGACATCTGAAGAACATTGTGGTTTGGATTTCGATCTGGTTAAAACATCCTTTGCAAAGATATCAGAGAATAAAAGCTTGATAACAGAGGTAAGGATAAATCTAATCATAACATTTTAATTACATTTGAGATGCAGCTCATTTCGTTTATGTTTTCGTACCTCAGGTAGTGAAGGTGGTTCAACTGACATTGCTGCCATCTCTGAATGCAAATCCAACTGGTGTGGAGTCACTGAGAGTTTATCTTCTCCTGCCTGAGCTCATCAGACATCTCAAAAAACAAAAAATCGAACTCACTGAAGCTCTGGCCTCCAAAATCCTTCAGCTGAATCCTGATGCTCGCAAGGTGTTAGGTAAAGCTGAAGACCTTTCAGCGTTTGTGTTTTTGACTTTGCTGTATTTGTCTAAGTATGTTTGTGTTTGTTATATTCTCAGAGAAGTACTGGTCCAAACTCCCAGATGATTGGCTCAAAAGCCTGATGAAGTTATTTCACAAGGAGTCTGCTGAGCTGATTGGCCAGATTTCTAGTGATGAAATGGGCTATGACTTAACTAGACGCCTGAGGAAGTTTTTGAAGATCCTTCAAATTATCTATCAGGTGGCTTTTTTAAACACTGGATCAAAGATGTATTTTAATCTATCATTGTATAATGTATTTGTATACTTTGTTGTGAAGGTCTGCTGCAGTGCCAACAGAGATATCACAAAGAGGGATTTAATCATCCATGAGATCAATGATCTACTAGTTACGGTAAGAACCAAAGCAATAGTGAATTTTACTGCACAAAGAGATTTTTGGAGAAAAACCAAAACACAACACAATTCTCTTTTTCTACATCAATAGCTGGAAATCACCTTGAGCCAACTGGGTTTGCTGTTTTTGTGGTCTGCTTTTCCTGACAGTTGGGAGGATATGGTGAAATTGAAAGATTACTGTTTTGTAGGTATTAAAGTCTGTGGACATGGTACACGATGCATGACATTTTTATGTTCCCTGTTCAATTACTTTAAGAAATCTTATATTAATGCTTCTTTCTTTCAGGAAACTGTTAACATATTGGTCAAGTTCCCTTTTGTGGCGGATAGTGTATCTAAACAGAGAATGCTTAGTGTAAGTTAAAAATGGATGTACTAGGTGCATATGCATACAGTGAGGGAAAAAAATAATTGATCCCCTGCTGATTTTGTATGCTTGCCCACTGACAAATGATCAGTCTATAATTTAATGGTAGGTTTATTTGAACAGTGAGAGACAGAATAACAACCAAAAAATACAGAGAAACACATTACAAAAAAAAGTTATAAATTGATTTGCATATTAATGAGTGAATAAATATTTGGCCCCTTTGCAAAACATGACTTAGTACTTGGTGGCAAAACCCTTGTTGGCAATCAAAGAAGACAGACGTTTCTTGTAGTTGGCCGCCAGGTTTGCACACATCTCAAGAGGGATTTTGTTCCACTCCTCTCTGAAGATACCTGTAGTACCTTGGCCATGTGTTTTGGGTCATAACCATCCATGACCCATTTTCAATTCCCTGGCCCTGAGGGTACATATCCCTGTCCATCATCCCTTTAATGCGGTGAAGTTGCCCTGTCCCCTTAGCAGAAAAACACCCCCAAAGCATAATGTTTCCACCTCCATGTTTGATGGTGGGGATGGTGTTCTTAGGGTCATAGGCAGCATTCCTCCTCCTCCAAACACGGTGAGTTGAGTTGATGCTAGAGAACTGGATTTTGGTATCATCTGACCATAACATTTTCACCCAGTTCTCCTCTGAATCATTCAGATGTTCACTGGCAAACTTCACACAAACCTGTACATGTGCTTTCTTGAGCAGGGGGATCTTGTGGGTGCTGTGTCCTCCCGTGTAGTTCTGGGCTGATTCCTTACCGTTCTCATGATCCTTGAAACTCCTCAAGGTGAGATCTTGCATAGAGCCCCAGAGATTGACAGTTATTTTATGTTTCTTCCATTTGCGAATAATTGCACCAACTGTTGTCACCTTCTCATCAAGCTGCTTTGGGATGGTCTTATAGCTCATTCCAGCCTTGTGTAGGTCTTGGTCATGGTGGAGACTAATTTGGAATCTGATTGATTGGTTCTGTGGACAGGTGTCTTTTAGAAAGGTAACAAGCTGAAAATCTCAGCTCCTTACCTGTATAAAGGACACCTGGGAGCCAGAAATCTTGCTGATTGATAGGGGTTTAAATACTTATTTTGCTTACTAAAAGACAAATCAATTTATAATTTTTTTTGAAATTTGTTTTTCTGGATTTTTTTGGTTGTTATTCTGTCTCTCACTGTTCAAATAAACCTACCATTAAAATTATACACTGATCATTTCTTTGTCAGAGGGCAAATGTACAAAATCAGCAGGGGATCAAATAATGTTTTCCCTCACTGTATGACAAATAACTGATTTTTAAGTGACAGTTCACCTAAAATGAAAATTCTGTCATCAAACTGAGAAATGCCTTATTTACCATACACTGGAAACCAATGGGCACCAAACAGTTTAGTTACCAACATTCTCCAAAATATTTGTGCTCTACAGAAGGAATAAGAGTAAATGAGTAAATGATGACAGACTTTTCATTTTTCGGTGGACTATCCAATTAAACCTAACATCATTTTACTCTTATTAGTACTTGCAGGGGCAACTTCTATACAGCTTTCCAGAGAGAGACAAGATGGCTTTACATGGCAACATATTGCACATAAATAGGGATTCAGCGTTGACAGACACACTTACATATCTCAGACAACAAACCCACTCATTTTGTAATCTATTTAAGGTAAGAAAAAAAAATACAGAATTGAAATCAGAGTTGAAATTTCTAAAATGTCATTATACCTTAATGAAAATGTATCTTGTACAGGTGGTGTTCATTGGGGAGAACGGAATAGATATGAGGGGCTTATCAGCAGAGTTCTTCTCTCTAATTTTTGAGTCTCTTCTGAAATGGGACAAGAAGGTGCTGGTGGTCCATGAGAGGTCACTGGTTTGGTTCAATCCTGATGTAAGTTCACCTAAAATTCTGTTCTTCCTGATGTGATCTTTCCTATATATCACAAATATGTGCAGTGATGCTTGTGTTTTTTTTAGAACACGCAAGATACTAGAGATTTTTATTATCTTGGCGTTATTTGTGGAATGGCGCTCTTCAACCATCATTATATAAGCATTGACTTCCCACTGGCCTTGTACAAGAAACTCCTCAAGCTGAGTCCCACGCTGAATGATCTGGAGGAACTGTCTCCAGTGGAGGCCAGGTAAACACTTAAAGACTAAGAGCCATTAGATCATATGTTGTCGGTTTCACAAATGTTTTTCAGAGCAGGTCATATTCATAAATGTATTTCAAACATCTCTTATTAGAAATTTGAAAAACCTTCTTGAGGAGGATGAGGACGAAGTAGTGGATTTGTTCAGTTCTGATTTCACGGTAATACAGGTTCTGTGGTTCACATGTATTTGTGTACACAGCTGTTGTTTAAATGCTCACATTTGTGCTGTTATTTACCTCCTTCAGGTCAAAGGAAAAAAGCTCATTCCAAACGGAGATCAAATTCCAGTGACCAAGGCTAATAGGTAGGAACAGATCCAAATGTTTTAATCAAGCTTTGTAAAGTAAAAACACTGTTTGTTTGCTTTTTTGCAGACAGAAGTATGTGGATTTGTACGTCGACTTTGTTTTCAACAAGTCAGTAAAGAAACAGTTCAAGCATTTTTCGGAGGGTTTCTCTACGGGCTGCCCGCTCAATGGCTGGAGCATGTTTCACCCTGAGGAACTCCAGGAGCTTCTCCAAGGCTCCCCTAAGTACGATTGGAATGAGCTTCAGCAGGTAACATGTTCCATTTGTAATGAGCTTTTGATGTTTTAAATACTTAGTACATAGTACATAGTACCTGAGTTTTTCTGCTTTATCTTCAGTGTGCTTCCTATGAAAGCTGTTCTGCCTCTGATGAGCTCATCAAGAACTTCTGGACTGTTTTCTTCGAGCTCTCTGAAGAGAACAAGAAGAAGTTTCTGAGTAGGTTTTGTCTTGGAACATCTTGACGCATGTCATTTAAGAAATATCATAATTTGCCTCACATTATTTATTTTTCTCTAGTGTTCCTGTATGGAACCTATCGTGTACCTCTGGGAGGTTTCTCGGATCGCCCTCTGAAGATTCGACAGGTAGACTGTCCTGATGCTGAAGACCGCTCACCAGAGTCCCAGACCTGTTTTGACAGATTAATTATTCCCAAATACAGGGATATCAACACACTTCGTGACAAGCTAATAAATGCAATCACCAATTGTAAGGTTTTTGGACGAGCGTGAAATTCCCTGAAATTCCCAACCCCACAATATATGCTGCTAAACTCATATTGGCTCGTTATCATCGTTTATGTAGGTTAGATATTATGAAAATTGTGTGTATATATAAATTATGTAAATAAACAATGTGAGCGCTATAGATGTTTTGTAGCAGTATTTAAAAGACCTTTCATTGTTTACTGCTGGTAGAATAACTTTACTAAAGCACTTTGTGATATTTATATAATATAATGCATTAATATTTAGATAATCTGGTATGTCACCTCATAACCTTATTATATGTAATAGTATTAAGTGTTTCTTCAAACAGATTGAATTGCTCAGAAATAAAAGTACATGTTATCCATTTTCTTGTATTATCCATTTTTTAATCATATTTTTCAAGAAAAGCTGAAGCAGTTTTTTCTAACCTTTTCAATCTGTTTACATGTTTGCTACATTGCTCTGTGTGGTTCACAGGTTTGAGACATTAGCAGGTGGCATTACAAATGTCCACCCAGCACTTTTCCCTCACTGAGATGGCTCATTTTAACCTAACAAGTTAGTATTTGTAATATCACATAGTCACTGAATGTAAACAATGCCACTGAAACAAATGAAACAAGCATGTTTTGCTGATTATTGCTGCTGAAAATGGTCAATTATTGTCATGTTTTGGGCTGTACTAATCGGTTGGACCAGTAAAAACATTTGGAGTACAATGGACTGCCAAAATAACAAATCAAGGAGAAGAGTGCAAAACACTGAGTTGGCCAAACTAAACCAGGCTTTCAAGGGCAAGAGTCTTAACATTTGTGTTTGTTATTATCATTTCCAGTCAGGTAGGTGAAATATTAGGCTAATATCTTAATTAATACCACTCATATACATCTTCACCACCTATTAACTTTAATTAGTTTGTCAAAATATTGCACTCTTTCCTGCTTACCAAGTCCTTCTCTAGATGATTTAGCAGCTTCCACACGTTTTTTTTTCTGTGGTTTAGACGTAAATTAGCAGAAAAACGTATTCTGTAGTACATTAAACGTGCAATCGATGCTGTTGTTTACATCCGAGTACGCCAATATATCGCCTCGCATCCGGGTAACTGACCAAATCGTGAGCAACATGCAAACCTCATTAAGTACAACATGCAAACGAATGTGTGTACCAGGTTTTGTGAAAATAGGCCACAAAGTGGCGCTATAAACAATATAAAGGCATATTCTTTTCGAACAACAAGGGAGTAAAAATTGCTATCAGAATCTTATTTTTTAAATGAGCTGTCCCTTTAAGATTTGACTTCGTTTTCTTAATAAACTGTTATCCCTCATCCATAGTTTTTATTTGTCGTCTCTGTTTAGCTTATCACTCTCTATGAAAAAAAAAAAAACTACAAACATGGTTGATATCACGCCCAACGCTTTCATTTTGAGGGAAACCGAAAAAGTTTCGTTTAGCCTGAAACCATCATTTCCCTTTTTAGTTTAGTGTTTACTTTCAGTTTAATATGAGCGTGTTCTTCAGTCCAGGAAGAAGACAGACGCACGCTGCTGGAGTCGTCTCATGCATTAGCTGTAAACATGTTGTGTTATTGGGGAGCTCAGATCAAAGAGGGCTTCGGGCTGGTAAAGCCCGACCAAGTCAAAAAAGGCAATTCTGGTATACGATCCATGTGTCCGAAATTAAAAGTTCAGGATTTGTCATCTGGACGAAGCTTTATTGGATTCATCCGCGATGGGAAGGTCTCGGTCCTGAGCAGTGATGGAAAACTAAGTATGATGCTCTAAATTAAACTTTTAAAATGTTATTTTCGTTTTTGAAAGTATATGATCTACTGAAATAGCCTCTTGCATATTAATGTCATCCTAATTAAAGTAGTCTGTTAATTTTTAGGTTAAACAGAAGCTGAACTAATGAAAGTATTTTATTTACTTAAGAGCAACCACAGCTAAAGAATGACAGAATCAGACGGATTGTCTGTGGAGGAGCTAGTGCGGTTTTACTTTCTGATTCAGGAACAGTGCTCATTATGGACAAATCTACTGTTTGCAAGTATGTTTATGCAGGCATGACAGTATAAATGACCATAAATGATAATAACAAATATCTGACAGATTGTCTTGTCTCTGAAGGCCTCTCAAAGGTCTGGATAACAGGCAGGTGATTCAGATTACATGTGGAGACCATCATTCAATGGCACTAACTAATGGTATTCACAACTAACTGCCATTTTGCTTTCATATTTTGACAGCTTTGCCATCAATTATGATGATATTTAGAGCTGTTGCTCTTTCAGATGGTCAGTTGTTGGTATGGGGTGAGAACTCTCATGGTCAGCTGGGATTGAGGAAAGATCATCCGACCTCTCCGTCTGCTCAACATGTTGAGAGTCTGAGTGGGATCCCAGTGGCTCAGATCAGCGCTGGAGGAGACCACAGCTTTGTGTTGTCTCTCTCTGGAGTCGTGTTTGGATGGGGAAAGAACTCTGCTGGACAGCTGGGCCTCGGAGACACTACAGGTCTTCTTGTTTCATCATGTAAAAGCTAAATCAGTAACAGTATGAAAGTATGTGCGAAATTTGTGCAATACTGTGTCAAATCTATATCAAAGCATGATTATGTTTTTGGAAGTGAATAATTTGCTGTTTTTCCATCACAGACAGACACGTCCCAACGGTTGTAAACAGTCTGAACCGGAAGAAAACTGTGTCCATCTCATGTGGAGGAGAACACACGGCCACTTTATCAAAGGTACTATGGTCATAATATATTAGATTTTATGTTGCATTTAGCGTGATATCAACCAGGACAGAAAATGTAGTAAATAGTTTATGTTTCAGGGCGGCACAGTGTTCACATTTGGATCAGGAGGTTCTGGTCAGCTTGGGCACAACTCATTTGAAGATGAACATTATCCGCGGGTGGTTGCTGAACTGTGGGGATCTGAAGTGTCACAGGTCACATGTGGGAGGTAAAGACTGTTCATAAACAATCAGTGTTCAGAGAAATCCTTCAGATATTAGCCCAAATACATTTATGATTCAAGTTCAGTTCAGTAATTGATTCTTTCTTGTACAAAGACATCACACACTCGTATCAGTCGCATCTTCAAAGCTGATCTACTCATTTGGATGTGAGATACAAGGGCAGCTGGGAAACGGAGAAATTATCAAGCAGTCTGTGCCTTTTCCTGTGAATCTGCCAACTGGTAAGTAATACTCATCTTGTAGCAGTAGGGTATTTATTGTGACTATTATTATATTCATGATGATGCTCAGAGATCAAAACTAAGTATTTGTTGAACACAGAATATAATCACGAATATACGATGGATAAACTCATCGCTGGGGAGAATCATTCCTTCGCCTTGTTTTTCAAAGTAAGACATGGCAGTTTTCATTCATAAATTATTCCTGCACTGGGATTACTTATGTTTTACTTTGTATTTTGTAGGAACTTGAAAGTAAGGCCAAATCCAATCCAAGCAAAGAGGGTTTGACATTAAATGACAGAATGATTGACCGATGGCTGGCTGGAACTGATTCTTGGGCAACAATAAATAAGTGAGTGTTTCATAGAAAGTGTTTCCACTGACTTATGATACTGATTTCCAAGCCATTCTTAAAATACTGTGAAGCTGCATCTGGAACTGTGGATCAGGAGTCAGGAGCTTTTAAGCTTACTATTAAATAGCAGAAATACCAGAGATTATATAATTTACATTAGGTTTATTTACACAATCCAGTAATGATTCTTAATTTTTGTTTTGTTGTTATTTACAGGGAAATAAACACAGTGTTCTCCTCTGCGGTCTCTCTGAATAGACGTTTCCTCAAAATGAGGTCAAATTAAATGGCTCTATTTAGAAGTGTCTCATTTTTATGCCTAAGATGACTATTTCCATTACAGATTTTAATGTAAATGTGTTTGTAGTTGTGATGAACATTATCAGACGTCTGAGGATCATTGTGGGTTGGATTTTGATCTGGTTAAAGCATCCTTTGCAAAGTTATCAGAGAGTAAAAACTTGATATTAGAGGTAACAGTGCACATTTATAAACATTAAAAAATGGAAATACAGTTTAAACAATAAGATATAATTAATAGTTTTTGTACCTCAGGTAGTTAAGGTGGTTCAGCAGATGTTGCGATCTCTGAATCCAAATCCAAGTGGTGTGGAATCGCTGAGAGTTTATCTTCTCCTGCCTGAGCTCATCAGACATCTCAAGAAACAACAAAGAACTGAACTCACTGAAGAACTGGCCTCCAAAATCCTTCAGCTGAATCCTGATGCTCGCAAGGTGTTAGGTAAAGCTGAAGACTGTTCAGCCTTGTTTTTTTGGCTTTGCTGTATTTGTCTAAGTATGTCTGTGTTTTGTTATATTCTCAGAGAAGTACTGGTCCAAATTGCCAGATGATTGGCTCAAAAGCCTGGTGAAGTTATTTCGCAGAGCATCCGCAAAGCTGATTGGCCAGATTTCTCAGGGCGAAATGGGGCATGACTTAACTAAACGCTTGAAGAGGTTTTTGAAGATCCTTCAGATGATCTATCAGGTGCCTTTTTTAAACTCTAGATCAAAGATGTATTTTAATCTATCATTGTATAATAGATTTTTATACTTTGTTGTGAAGGTATGCTTCACTGCCAACAGAGACATCTCAAAGAGGGATTTCATCATTCATGAGATCAATGATTTATTAGATACAGTAAGAACCAAAGCAATAGTGAATTCTGCTGTTCAAAGAGATTTTTGGAGGAAACCCAAAACAGAATTCTCTCTTTCTACATCAATAGCTGAAAGCCACCTTGGAAGACCTGATTTTGCGGTTTTTGCAGTCTGCTCTTATGGATGATTGCCAGGATATACAGAAATTAAAAGATTACTACTTTGTGGGTATTTAAGGCCTCTGATATGATACATATCAATATATACTGTATATATCATTGACTACAAGAAATCTTATTTTACTTTCATGCATCTTTCTTTCAGGAAATGATTGCCATATTGGTCAAGTTCCCTTTTGCAGCTGACACTGCATCTAAACAGAGAATGTTTTTTGTAAGTTAACTCAGTCATATATACAAGGCTGTTGGTGCAGACTGTCATCATTTATTCACCCTCAAACTAGAACCAACTTTTTTACCCTGCAATGGAAATGAATGTGCACCAAACTATTTGATTACAAATATTCTTTAGAATATTTCCCTTTCCCAGGAAAAAATAAGTCATACAGTGACTATTGACTTTGAATAATTTATATAATTTTCAGTTTTGGGTGGACTATCCCTTTAAAGCTAATAAAATTTTACTCTTCTTAGTACTTGCGGTGCCGACTCTTCGCATTCAGGAACATGTTTTTAAATGGCAACATGTTGCAGATAAACAGGGAGTCAGTGTGGATGGACACATTTGCGTATCTCAGACAAAAAAAACACAAATTTTGCAATCCACTGCAGGTAAAAGAATACAGAATTGAAATCAGAGTTGGAATTTCTGATACGGCATTTTACCTTAATGAAAATGTCTCCTGTACAGGTGAAGTTCATTGGGGAGATTGGAGTAGATATGAGGGGCTTATCGGCAGAATTCTTCTCTCTCCTTTCTCAGTCTCTTCTGAAATGGGAGAAAAAGGTGCTGGAAGTCCATGAGAGTTCACTGGTTTGGTTCAATCCTGATGTACGTTCTACACCCAACATTTCTCATTGATCCTGATATGGCCTTTCCTACATATAATGTAAGTTGTGATGCTTGTGTCTTTTCAGGGCACGCAAGATAATAGAGATTTTTACTATCTTGGCGTTATCTGTGGAATGGCACTCTACAACGGTCATTATATGAATCTTGACTTCCCACTGGCCTTGTACAAAAAACTCCTCAAGCTGAGTCCCACTCTGAATGATCTGGAGGAACTGTCTCCAGTGGAGGCCAGGTAAACACTTAAAGACTAAGAGCCAGTAGATTTTTACATGTTGTAGTTTTCACAAGTGCTATTTACAGCAGGTCATATTCATAATTGTATTTTTTGAAATCTCACATTAGAAGTCTGAAAAGCCTTCTTGAGGAAGACGAGGATGAAGTAGTGGATATGTTCTGTTTGGATTTCATGGTGATACAGTTTCTATGTCTCATTTGTTTAAAAGTGTGCACAGCTGTTGTTGAAAAACTTACTTTTGTGCTGTTATTTGCCTCTTACAGATCAAAGGAAAAAAGCTCATTCCAAATGGAGATCAAATTCAAGTGACCAAAGCTAATAGGTAGAAGCTATCTATCTATCTATCTATCTATCTATCTATCTATCTATCTATCTATCTATCTATCTATCTATCTATCTATCTATCTATCTATCTATCTATCTATCTATAAGTCAACAGTTAGGAGCAGATTCCATTTCCAAATGTCCTAAAATCAAGTTTTGTTTGTTTGTTTGTTTTTGCAGACAGAAGTATGTGGATTTGTACATCGACTTTGTTTTCAACAAGTCAGTGAAGAAACAGTTCAAGCATTTTCTAAGAGGTTTTTCTAAGGGGTGCCCGCTCGATGCCTGGAGCATGTTTCACCCTGAGGAACTCCAGGAGCTTCTCCACGGCTCCCCTAAGTACGAGTGGAGTGAGCTTCAGCAGGTAAACGTGTTCAAGATACTTTTAAAAATATTTAAAAATGTCGTAGTACCTGAGTTTTTCTGCTTTATCTTCAGTGTGCATCCTATGAAAAGTGCTCTGCCTCTGATGAGCTCATCAAGAACTTCTGGGTTGTTTTCTTTGAGCTCTCTGAAGAGAACAAAAGGAAATTTCTGAGTAAGTGTTATCTTGAATTTATGAACATCTTG
Organism: Garra rufa; assembly: GCF_049309525.1. NCBI lineage: Eukaryota > Metazoa > Chordata > Actinopteri > Cypriniformes > Cyprinidae > Garra > Garra rufa. The sequence continues at coordinate 11,705,654 of NC_133366.1, forward strand.
ATGCATCTACATCATTATTATTCCCTCACATCTTCACATGATTTATTTTTCTCTAGTGTTCTTGTATGGAACGGACCGCGTACCTGTGGGAGGTTTCTCAAAGCGCTCTCTGAGGATTTTCCAGTCAGACCATCCTGATGCAGAAGACCGTTTACCAGAGGCTCAGACCTGTTTTGGCAGATTAATTCTTCCCAAATACAGCGATATCAACACACTTCACGACAAGCTAATACATGCAATCAGCTTTTGTGAGGTTTTTGGACGAGGGTGAATTTGTGGTTCCCAACCCCAAAATGTAGGCTGTGTAATCACAGATTTGCTTGATGTTGTCACATTATGTATGTAGATTCCTATTGTAATCACGAAGAACTGTAAATAAACACAATATAAGAGCAATAGATATTCTATTCTTAGCACTACTTTGCAATTTGCACTTTTAAATTTTCATCAGATATATTGTATTTTGGTATCTCACCTCATTATTATGTCCTGTTATTTGGTGCTTAAATAAAAAATGACAAAAAAGAGACAACTCAAGCAAGTTTTTCACAAGAGATAATATGGTGTTTAATGCTGTATTCCAGGCAAACCGTTACTCATGTTTTTCCAACCTACCAGTGAAAGTGCACCCGAACGGCAGTCAAACCCATGACTTCCCACTCGTGAACTCACACTAGATCGATGTACTCTCAGTTCCATGTTCTGACGTCACAGCCCGCGAAACCATTATGTCAGTACCTACAGGTGCGGTGTTTATGCAAGTGGTACACAGTGAAAAATAGACTGTAGGACAATATAACGTTGCACACAAATAAATAATAATGTAATAATAATAAATGCGCTCAGGCAGTTTGGGGTGACTTGCCTGGAACGCTACAAAGTCGTGAGTCGTGATTTACCAGCTCAAAAACCTGCCTGGAATGCAGCATTAGACTGCATGCAATACCAGATTTTATCTAGCAGACTCAAACTTTACCTATGTTTGGTTCATAGGTTTGAGCAGTGTTGCCAAGTCCGCGGTTTTCCCATGGAATTGGACTACTTTAACACTGTTGCAGTGGGTGGTTTTTCATGTCCGCGGGTAGAAACAGCCCCAATAACATTATCTTTATCTCTTGGAATGCGAACTGTACCAGGGGAACCCCTCCAAAAACCGTGTATTTTACTGGGGGACCCCCTTCGAAATGCCATTGGTATAGTTTGAGTAGCAATTGGGCCGGATTTGTTGTGAAAACCTGGCAACCCTGGGCTTGAGCCAATTATCGGCAGGTGTTTCTTGTCAGAGTTACTACAAATATTCTCCCAGCATTTCTCCTCATTAAGATGGCTGGAAACCCTCAGAACGATAATGAAGCACAGAAACGGTCACACGAAACAACGGAGGATGTGGCTGAACTGGCTTCTGATTATTATTCTCAATATTAGTCGTTTAGTTGACTCTTTTTCTTTTGATTCCGATGACCTTGATCTAGAAGAAGATTGGGAGTCAATGATAAGTTTAACACAAGTAGATGATGATGGTGATGATGACATTGAGGTGTTTCAACAGCAATTTAGAGCGGCCGCTGAAAACGAGACGAAGCAGCCTCTGCCGCTAAAACTACCAGAGTCGGTACGAATACCAGCATCTCAGCTGTATAAACCCCTTTTCAAACCGCAGAAGGGCAGTCGGCCGGTTCCTCCGCTGGTCCGGTCAATACTTCTGCCCGCAGTTTCTCCGAAAGTTGTAAAAGGCGGCTCTGCTTCGAAGAAGGTGGAGGTGTTCTGTTTCTTGGATCGGGTGTATGTGAGAGTCCTGAAAAGTTTGTTTAACAAACACACAGCGTGGAAATATCTGAAACTCGGAACCTGTGCTGCCAATAAAGCCTCGGCTACTCACTATTATTTTTTGTATCCTCTGACAAGATGTGGCATGAAACGAGGGGTGGGTTAAGAGATTTTTCGTCTTTTTTTTTTTTTTTACGTTCCCTGTCAGTGCCTTTTTTTTTTTTTTTTTTGGTGATGTGATTAATCTATTTATTTTTCAGGAGGACGCCAACTATATTATGTACACGAATACGCTCTACTTTAAACCAGTCGTCACCGGGCTGATTGTGAGGGAACTGCCGTTTACTATACCTATTCGATGTACCTACACAAAGTAAATGGTGTTTTCATTTCTTTGCTACATTTTGAAACGTTAAGTGGTTTAAATTCAACTTTGAGTGTTTAATTTTTATTAAATGTAATTTTGAAGGTTCCATCGCTCTTATCAGGTTGGATACTTACCCAAGTTAGCAGGTGGAACTTTTATCAAGAACCTACAAGCTCAAGCACAAGCGCCTACAATTACTGCAATGGATGGTATGTCTTCATTTTTCAAGTATTTTCTGTTAAATAAAATTGTTGTAATGAACCCAATAGTCACTTGAGTTACAGTGACGCACCTACAGATGGAAGACCCAAGAGGAGAACCGTGTATTAATGAGTATTGTTAAAAAAAAGGGGACAACATCACACACTAGTGACTGTTAATGTATACCATAACCCCATAACCCTTAAATTTGACAAACCAGTCTTAAATGGCACGGATAAATTTGTAGCAAAAGTCAAATGCATTGTATGGGTCAATTTGATTTTATGCCAAAAATCATTCGGATATTAAGTAAAGATCATCTTCCTTGAAGATATTTTGTATATTTCCTACTGTAAATGTATCAATCTGTTTTTTGATTAGTAATACGCATTGCCAAGAACTTCACTTGGACAACTTCAAATGCAGTTTCTGAATATTGTGACATGTTTGTGCCTCAGAATTTTTATATATATATATATATTTAAATATATATATTTAAAAAAAAAAAAAAATTAAACTGACCCCTATGACTAGTTTTGTGATCCAGGGTCACAAATGTTAAAATGGTTTAAATCAGTTTGCAGTTCAAATGTTTTCTGAGTGCTTTGAAAGAATTATAAGATGCTCTGCTAAATTGGACGCATTTGTAACCCTGGACTACAAAACCTGTCCTAATGGTCATTAGGAAAGTTAGGATAAGACTATATTTGGCTGAGATGCAACGATTTGGAAATCTGGAATCTGAGAGTGCAAAAATTTAAAGTTGCCTTTTAAATTGTCCACATGAAGTTCTTAGCAATGCATATTACTAATCAAATTAAGTTTAATATAGTGTTGGGCGATATGCTCAATTTTCATATCGCCCTATCGTCAGCCTGAGAGATCGCCGATACACGATACTATCGTGCTAATTTAATTAATTATCTATGTACTAAATTCCTTATTCGTTTTGTAAAGGTAGACTTTTCTCTTGACATATGGTTAAGTTGTGCGTGTGCAGAGCGCTGACTGTAGGTCTGCCGGAGTTGTTCAAGTTACTTTCGGTTTCATTCTCTGCAATCGTCAGTGAGTGAGTTGTAAATGTGCGTGCCAGAATGTAAATGAATGAATCTTTCTTTACCCGTCATATTGCTATAATGTTACCGCTGTATGTCTGACCGTTATCATGAGGGTGATGTTGTAGTTCAGTTCATATTGAATGCGGAGAAGTGATGCGCGTGTAATTCACGTGCGTATGTTTAGCGCCATTTGATCGCATCGTAATTCTAATTAACGCCTACAGACGTTACTGAGATGAATGTTTATGTTTACTATATACAGACTGATTATGATACATCGTAATTAATTCAGCCTGAACCAGGTTTTACTACCTCTGTTATCCTAATGACTGCAATGCAAATATAATATAACACTCCCTTTAGAATCAGTGAATCTACCACCGTACTGTATGATGAAAATCTCACATTCTCACTGCACGAGGTGCGTTAAGGCGCTGTGGCCTCTCTATGCGTGTGTTTATACCGCGGCAAGTTTCTGAAGCATCCTAGAACAGACTCTCTGTGCTGCATTGCTAAAGTTAAGTTCTTTGTTGACGGATAATAATAATAATCGTCTAACTATCGTCAAAGGCATCAGCAACAGGCGATATCTCTGACTATCGTCGATACACGATACTATCGTCTATCGGCACAACCCTAGTTTAATATTTACAGTAGGAAACTTACAAAATATCGTCATGGAACATTATCTTTGCTTAATATCCGAATGATTTGGGCATAAGAGAAATTGATCATTTTGACCCATACAATGTTTTGTATTTGTAGCTATTGCTACAAATATACCCATGCTACTTATGACTGGTTTTGTGTTCTAGGTCACATTTACTTCATCACTCTTCATATAATCGAGATTGAGAGTTTCTGTTGAGTATTTGTACTGAACTGGATATGTAGACTGATTTGTCGTTTGATTTTTAGCATCATGGAAGTTGCTTGCTGCTGGTCAGAGCTTTGCCATTGGCCAACCTGTATGCTTCGAAGCCAAAGGCCAGAGCAGTGTTACAGGCCAGCGGCTGTACCTAAACAGTTGTTTTGTCAGTACTTCAAACCCTGAGTCGACGGACTTGTATTATGTGGTGGAGAATTATGGGTAAATATGATTTCTTCATGCTACAGTATTAAAGCTAGCTATATCACAATAGTGTTTAATGATGTGTTATCAATTGCCATATTGGTGGCACTGAGTGTAAACGAAGCAACTGAATGAAAATTTAATATTTTGCTGTCTGTTGTTGCTAAAAAAAAGGTTATAGTCATGTTTTGGGCTGTACTAATCAACATATTTTTACTACCTATTAGCTCCCTTTCCTGCTTACTAAATCCTCTATATGATTAGCAGCTTCCACCTTTTTTTTTTTTTTTTTTTTTTTTTCTTTTCTTTTCTTGTCTAGACTGCATAAGTTAGTAGAACAACATTCAGTAGTGCATTACCTGTGCAGTCAATGCTGTTTACATCAGAGTATGACCAATATGGTAACTGAGCATATCGTGTTGTCTATAAAGAAGAAAACATGATTACAATTTTGGTTTTATTCCAACTTTAATGTGTCTTTCTAGATGCCTTGTGGACAGTAAAAACAGCGCTCTGACAAAGTTTTACACCACTGATAGCAAGATGACTGCAAAATTTTGTGTGGCAGCTTTTCTGTTTAAAAACATGGTTTCTGTGCCACAACCCAAGAAGGTATAAATTAAATCTTTAAGAAATATTTGAATGGTTTTTTTTTTTTTTGTTCTGCCCTCTTTAAAAATGCTTTTTCGTTGTTAGACCCTGTATATGCATTGTGAGTTGGAATTCCGACCAGAGACTCCAACACCAAGTGCCAAGTCATGCACATATAATGCAAAAACCAAGAAGTGAGTTTACAAGCACTTAATATGATCATGATTCTGATTCAGTCATTTTTATTTATTATAAATGCATTCAAGGCCATTTAAGAGTAGTTATAGATATTTCCTTGCTTTAGGTGGACTGAGCTGTATGGTCCTTCATCTGTCTGTAACTGCTGTGCAACTACATGTCCTGCTCCTCCAGTTGCGTCTGGTTAGTATAAGTGTATTTTCCTAAATGAAGTTTGTTGTACATAAATTACTTCACTGACCAAGTTTTCCTGTTTTTAACAGGCAAGTCGATCACCAGTAAGTCCTGGGACTTAAAGTTGGGTCAGGAACCCACAAAGACCGTACCAGAGTTCTCTGTAGCTGACCACGATGACTTTGAAATGTTCTGGGAATCAGATGATTACTAAAAGGACATCCTTGGCAGATGTTTTAAGGACTCTAACAGTGCTGTCTTATGATCCATGTGGTTATTCCCTGAAGTTAATCTGATAAACTGAATTTTCTAATTAATTTGTCTCTTCACTTCTTCCCACCCCAAGACTAATGATTGAATGTATTTTTGAATCAACATTTAATGTTTTCAGCACACACTCAAATTAAATGGTGGTTCTATGAAACATTTCTCATTGATCCATATTCATATATTAGCACTGGGATGTTTCTAATCATCTCCAGTAAGTGTTTGTTTGTGTTAAAGTACAACTCTTGATTTGAAAGTAATGGCAGAAACAAGTTAACAGGTTTTCCCATTCTGAACTCTTCAGGAAATCCAATTTCACTAGGAATGAGAGGGTTCCCAGCCAGAGCGTGGTTGAGTGATTGAGCTTTGAGTTTCTGCTGTAGAAAATTCAGCAGATCATTAAGTCTGCAACCCATCTGCTCAGGGTCCCAAGATGGGGGTTTGTTGACCAGAAGATGTAACAACGCGTTCTTCAAGTGGTAGCTTGTTAGCCCGCAAGGTCCAGTCAGGCCGGTTTGGTGCTTGTGTAGGAAGGAAAGAATCTGTAGGCAATGAATATGGCATGCATTGTCTGGAAGCGTTTTAGTTATGTGCTGAAGAAGGGCATTTTCGTAGCGTGCAAAACATACAGGCCAATGAGTATCCGAGAATACTGCGGAATATGGGATAAGATGTACCTCAGAGTCTTTAAACCTGACCACAGGTGTGAGGTTGAAGAAAATGACCCGACCTGACCTGAAACGGACTTTGAGACTTCCAGGGTTTTCCCTACTCCGGAATATTAGCTCAAACTCGTACTTGTGGCTGATCTCATCCCAAGCTTTTCTAACGGCTGTCTTAAACCACTTCACAACATGTGTTTTAGCAAGATACAAGCTGTTGTCTTGGCACAGATGGTCAATAATGTAATTTTCGTTAGTTTGATCTTTTTTATCTGGATGGAGGAGACACAATGTATCATCATCTGGGTTGGAGTTGCTGCAAGGGCAGGCGGTTGAACTGGTGTTGACTTTGACCATCTTGACTCTGCAAAAGTACTGGACTGTAGAACTTCTACTTTCTTTCAAAAGCTCAAACTCAAAGCCATACGGCTCTGGAGGGACGATGGGTACATGTATGTCACACACGATGCCCTTTCTAGAAGCCCATTGCTCGTATAAGCTGCCGACTCCAACAAAGTCCTCAATCTTCATGCCTACACCTGTAGTTTTCATAGCTTCCAGCAGATCGTTCACAAAACCCTCTACAAACTCACACGTTTGCCAACTGTGATTGGGTGGAACCAGAACACACTGGTTATGGAAGCTAGTTAAGGTCCTGAAATCAAAATCTGAAACTTGAGAGACATTCAAGCATCTCAGCGTCTTTTTTTGTGGTTTGGAACGCTTTTTGAGGAACTTCAAAATACGAAACAATGAAATCAAGGAGAGTGTTCTCCAAAGGTACCAACTGTAGGTGTTCTCTTGGTCACTATTTTGTTTTCCTTGCGTTACCGTTGTCAGTCTTTGATTTGAAGGTGGTATTTTTTGGTCGATGAGTAATCCCTGATCAGCTTGGGGTTCAGTTCGGCCAGCTTGTGGCTTTTCCGGCTGAGCCGCATCCCCCTGAGAGACATTCTGGTCCACGTTGACATGCTCATGTGTTAGGCTTTCTTTTGACGTATGCAATGTCCGTTTGTCCATCTCAATATCTAATATTTCCTGGTCATCTGGTGCAAATGCCTTTTGGCGGAAGTAATTTTGCTCTCCCACTGAGGACATTTGCTCCTCGTGCCACACCATGGTCTTGACATTTGGCATAATTTGTTGAACATCTGACAGGTCCCCCTCTCCTCTCGGCACCCTGCGATGACTTTGTGACTGTTCCTGATTTGAATGTGGCAGCTCCATGGCAACATCATGTGCCCCTTGTTCTAGCTTTGCCCCCTCCTCCAGTAGAAAGTTCTCATGGTCTTGCATGCTCACAGTGATATCATCTTCTTGGTCGTGAAAGACATTGGGATCCTTTGACAGAATTAGACTGATGACCATGACAAACACGTGTAGTAATGTGTCCTCCATCCTGTGAACAGACAAAATTACTTCCTGCTCACAAAGCTGTATTAAACATTTGAACATTTCATGAACTACAGCGTAAGATATAAAGAAAGAACTACTGAGTATTGAATTGATTTTCTTGCTTTAATGTTCTGGTAGCACTAATGTCCATCAATCTGAGAAAAGTATTTAATTTATATTATCCACTATTGCTTAATATTTATTACATATGATTAAATAATTTACCTTTCAGGACGCCAACTTTAAGCACAGAGGAGTCTCTCTGTGAGAGGTCGAAAAGATAAATTGGCTGAAAAAGTTCTCCGTTTAGTTTTTGCTTCTCACACAGGATGTACCCTGTCAGAGTTTGAGTTTGACACCACACTTCCTGAACACTGTGCTGTCGTACAACCCTTCCTCTTTTTTAAAACGGTACACTGGTAACATACCTCAACATGCAATGATATTTGCAAGTTTGTCGGATTGCTGTGTATGGACCAAAAGAAACAAGTGAATCACTCAGTAATCAAAATAAACTAAAATACTTATTCATAAAATACTTAAATATACTCCAAGATAGATCTTTTTTCTTATTAAAAACCGTTATGCTCTTTGTAAAAACAAATGTTGTTCAGAAGTCTCAATCTCTGTTGGCTGAAGTTAATGACATTAATGAAGCATTCTTTGATCACTCAAATAAGCTAAATCCCTTAGCTATCATGTTTTTAAAAAACATGGTTTAATTTAGTGCTGTAATGCTGTGTTTTTGAATAAACCTCTTGACTAACTAATTTAAAGACTCACTCAAAATACTCCAGTATAAAGATGACGTAAAAGAATATCAACAAGCAAAACGATTTGAGTTGAATCAAAACCCACTATGAATATTTTCTTGGATGTGCTGTAGTTTGATAATCAAGGTAATGAACACAGCCTTCATCAAGTCAGGCCTTTAATAAAGTTGATAACTATTCTCAATGGATTCATTTTGAAAATCAAGTTTTTTTTTTACTCTCAGCTAGCACTGTGGTCATGACTTTAGCACCATTTACCTTTCCTCAAGGGATAGTTTACCCAAAAATGAAAATTCTGTCAGTAATCACTCACCTCAAACCCCTAAGACACTTCGTTCATCTTTGGAACAAAAATTAAGATGTTTTTTAAGAGCTCTTTGACTCTCCATAGACAGCAATGCAACAGAAATGTTTCCAGGCCCAGAAACATAGTAAAGACTTTGGTAAAACAGTCCATGCAACATCAGTGGTTCAACCATAATTATATGAAACAAGAAGAATGCTTTTTGCTTGCAAAGAAAAGAAAAAACACCTTTATTCAACAATTCTTCTCTTCCAAGTCACAGTCTTCCACCATTATTTAGAGTACCACAACATGGTACTCTGAAATATAGTGAAAGACTTGACTTGGAGAAGAATTGTTGATTTTTTTTTTTTTTTTTTTGGTGCACAAAAAGTATTCTCGTAGCTTCATAACATGGTTCAACCACTGATGTCACATAGACTGTTTTAACCATGTCCTTACTACCTTTCTGGGAACATTTAAATTTCGTTTATGTCTATGGAGGGTCAAAAACACTCAGATTTCATTTAAAAATATCTTCATTAGTAGGGGTGTGACGAGACACAAGATTGGGTTCACGAGAACGAGACTAAATTTTTTAACTATTTTAAAGAAATCCTCAATCATGAAATATATAGGGGAAAGTAGTATTTTTAAGCAAAATGCAAAAAATATAGGTGCATTTTGATATGAACTCGTGCTTTATGAAATTAAACTTGTATTTTAATGAATTATATGCAGTAATAAACATGTAAACTAATGCTGCATGATTCTGGATAAATCGAAAAACGTTTTTTAATAAATTGGAGATCACGATTCTGAAGGAAAAAAAGGACTAAAGTCTAAACAAAATTATGTAATTTACTAGTGGTTCTGACAGAATGTTCATTGCTTAAGTCTATATTTGAACAAAATTTTTAAAAATGAAGGAGCCAGTGTCTCAATTAATAAAGACTTGTTTCACTATTGAAATCTCTTGAATGTAAAATTCAATGACAAATACTTTTTTTAAACGTGCAGTTGTCGCCACCTCCTGGTGAAGAGGATAAACGTTACACTACATACGAAGAAGATACTCGTTTTGATCGCTACTGTAGAAAATAAGTGTTTATACCCAAACTATAAGCGTTTATCCCAGTACCTATGTGATTTAAATGTCTGTAACTAAGAAATAATGATGATTATGTGGTTAAAAAGACTGTTTTTGTTGCTTTCTGAAACAGCAGCAGTAAGAATGCAGATTTGAATGTCTTCAATAACTTTCACACTGGTGTCAGTGGAGCGCTGAAACAGTTGTAACAGACAATGCTAAATCATTGTCATTCATAAATAAGATCATGGGTGTTTGAATAGAGATAGTGATGTTTTAAGAATTAGTGCAGTCATGCAGCTCTAATGTAAATACTGCAAAATATTTAGCCATGATATCGTCACGTTCTTGCGAGACCAGTCACATCTCAAGGGACACATTGGATCTCGTGAGATCTCGTGCCACAGATCTCATCACACCCCATTCATTAGCATTCTGAAGATGAATGAAGGTTGCACGGGTTTGGAACAACATGTAGGTGAGTAATTAATGACAAAATTTTCAATTTTGGGTAAACTATCTCTTTAAAAAAAATGTAAAAAATTATTGCTTACCAATATTTATTTTGTCTTGCCATGTTTCATTAGCATTGGTATGCATATATTCTACACTCTACATACTATATACTGCATAAATAACAGTAGACTCAAAGAATAAAAAAAAAAATGTTTTTTAATGATCATTTTAAATAATTCAAAGAAGGAATCCCACAGAAGGATAAATTTGAATAGGGAGAGGCAATGCCTTTGCATGCACTCTGAGCCACACTGCCTGTTACTATGGTATCACCAGGTATGTAAATACATGCAATCAACTATATATACTATGATAAAATACAAAGACCATTTTCTGTATTGAAACTGAAATCATGATGTTTACAAGGACACAAATACAAACAGACAGAAGATTAAGGAATCCAACCAATTCACATTTCCAACTAAGAGCTGAAAATTTGTGCATCACGTGGAAGAAGGTGTGTACTGTATGTTGTTTAGTGTGTCAGAGAGAGATAGTAGAAGGCTGAGAAAGATAACACAAAACCTTTGCTTTCACAGGTGGATGAATATTTGGCAGAACATTGTAAAATTCAGTAAGTAAACAGTTATCTTTTGAGTGTTTTGCTGAACAAATTTATATTTAAGACTTTAAGTCAGTGAATTGTCTTGTGATCCTATTTACTTGGTCTAATTATGTATATTTCATCAACGCACATTATTCTTAAGTCACTGCATTTTTCATGAACCCTACAATAAGATCATGTTTGCTCACATTAGTTAATGCTTTACCCAACACGAACTAACAATGAGCATTGTATATACAGCATTTATTAACCTAATAATGGTAGATAATAAAAATCTTCACATTTACTAATGTTAACACAACTTTTGACCTTTTAACATTGTTTTAGTAAAAGGATTAACATGAACTAAGATTAATAAATGCTGTAGAGGTATTGTTCATTGCTAGTCAATGAATTTCCAGTCAATTTTATACATATTTTTTTGGCATCTGTGGTTGAATAAGGAACCTTTAACATTAATGAAACATTTCCATTGCACAAAAGGTCTATAGTGAAAAAAGTTTCTTCGGATCGCTGTGAAAACACTGCATTTAGGACCTTTATTTTTGAGACTGTAGAAAACTTTTGATGAAAAACATTCTGCATGAAAAATACCAATATTGACCCTTAAAGGGATAGTTTACCCAGAAATGAAAGAAGAAAGTCATATACATCTAGGATTTTCATTTTTAGGTGAACTATTCCTTTAAGTAACAAATTGTATTCTCAAACAGGATAATATCAGGATAGACCAACCAACATATCAATATGGATAAGTTTCGTATGATGGCCCAGATCCTCCAATCCAACCAGGAGTCTTTTATGAATGGTATTTGTGGCATCATGGCCCTGGCGAGTGCCCAGCTCTATACATCTTTTGAATTCAACTGTCCCTGTATCCCTGAATACAACTACTCATATGGGATCAGCATGCTAGTTATTCCACCTATATGGTTCTTCCTTTTGGGTTTTGTACTGAACAACAATGTCTCAATGCTGGCGGAGGAATGGAAACGGCCAGTGGGAGAGAGGAGGAAGGACCCAGCGGTCATGCGCTACATGTGTGTGTCCATTTCGCAGCGATCGCTCATCGCGCCTGCCGTTTGGATCTCAGTGACTCTAATGGATGGTAAAAGCTTCCTGTGTGCCTACAGTATGGACCTGGACATGTCCGAATTTGGCAAGAATGTAAGCGGACACGGACTGTCTCAGGAGGAACTCTTACGAACACTGGCCAAAATACCATGCAAGCACATATATGATGGCCAGCACATCCTATCGAGAGAGGCCGCCAGCAGATACATACGCTGTATTTCACAGGTTAGATGATCTGCTTATTACAGTATTTGTCACTGCTTGATATTAATTCAAAACAGTAGTAGGATTAGATAAAAAAAATACATTTAGAAAATTAAAAAATCACTCATTTGTCTATAAAAATATGAAAAAAAATGTTATAAAAGTATAATTCAAAAAGTGTAAAGTATACTTGAGATATAAATACCTGAAATAGGTAAGTTTTTCACATAGTGACTGCTAGAGGATGCAGTTCAAATTCCCTCGAAAGGGAACATCTCAGGTTATGCACGTAATCATGGCTCCCTAAGGGAAGAGCACTACGTCCTTCAGCATTGCTAAGGAGAGACTGCTAGAGGATGCAGTTTGAATTCACTCGAAAAGGAACATCTCAAGTTATGCATGTAATCATGGCTCCATGAGAAGGAAATGTCATGGTTCCTTTGAAAGGAAATGTCTCAGGTTACACATGGAATCATGCATCTAGTCCTCTAGTGGTAGCTGAAGGTGTTCCCCATAGTCACTGCCAGAAGACGCAGTTCGTGTTCCTTCGAAAAGGAACATCTCAGATGTAATCATGGTTCCCTGAAACGGGAACTTGAACTGCGTCATCTAGTGGTCACTATGAGGAACGCATTTAGGGCCATGGAGGAACCATGGTTACATGTGTAACCTGAGCAGTACCATGGTTCTGTGTCCTCTAGCAATCTCGTAAGGCATTCCCCATATCGACTGCTAGAGGACGCAGTGTCATTCCCTTCTCAGGGAACCACGATTACATGTGTAACATGAGACGTTCCTGAGACGAACCATGGTTCCCCGAGAGACCGCTAGAGGTTGCATTTTGAGTTCACTCGAAAAGGAAATGTCTCAGATTACACATGTAATCAAGATTCCCTGAGAAGGGAATGAGATTGCGTCCTCTAGCAGATGCTATTAGTGACCGCTAAAGATGCAGTTCAAGTTCTCTCGAAACTTAAACATATGTTTTTTAAAAAAAAAATTAATCATTGTTGACAAAAGGATTTAGTAAAATGTTTAAAGATAAAGATATCCAAAGCTGCTAAAAATGTTGGCGAAAACATTCTCCACAAGCCTAAAACTATTGGTGAAGACTAACTTAAAAATTTAGACTTCTTAATGGTATTGTACAATAAAATATAAGTTGAAAACAATGATGTTACTAATAATTGTTTGTCTGTATTCTAAATGTTCCAGGCTTTTGGATGGTTGTTCTTGTTGATCATCACAATCACTGCATTTCTGATCAGAGCCATTCGTCCCTGCTTCACTCAGGCTGCCTTTCTCAAAACCAAATACTGGTCCCACTACGTAGACACAGAGCGCAAGATGTTTGATGAGACTTGCACAGAACATGCCAAAAGTTTCGCCAAGGTCTGCATCAAGCAATACTTTGAGGGTATTAGCGGAGAGATTCAAAGTTTCCACGATCATTCACATGGAGATGATAGTGACGACGATGATGAAAAACCTGCTTCAGACGAAGACAAACTGATGGGCGTTCGTCGTAAGGACACCATGAACAAGGTGCTGTGGGACTGGCACATGTGCAAACCTCCACTGAGTGTAAGAAAGTCTGGAAATGCTAGCACTGGACAAAATGGCGATTGTAGCACGAATGCTAACAAAAATCAAGATGGAAATGTCAGTGATAAAACAGACCTTAATGAGGGCCAAAATGGCTTTAAATGCGGTTATGTGAATCCTGGCCTTGATTTTGGCCAAAGCGATTTGGGCAAGGGATATGAGAATGCTAGCTTTAGCATTGAACAAAATGGTTTTAAGAATAAACACAGCAATGCTAGCACGAGCCAAAATGGATTTGTGAATGGTGGTGTCTCTTCTCCATACAATACTCAAAGGAAAGCATGGGCAGTGTATTATACCAAGGTTTGAGATATATAAATGTCACATCTGACTAGAAATCCTACTATACAGCTTTTCTGATGTGCGTTGTCTTAACTATCAAAATACATAAGGTCTTTTCAGTTATATAATATGTATCACATTTTACAACAAAATTCTAGTTTGATCTTTAATTGTTTAATAATTAAATAATTAGCTCTACTGAAGATGTGCCACTTTTCAGAATGCAAAATATATCTGTCAGTAAAAGTTGTAAATTAATGTGAGCAGATGATGAATAAAGTACAAGATTTTAAATAAAATGCTGTCTCACTTTGTGCCACCAGAGGCCACTATACAGTACATCTCACCCATTTAACACACTCTTTGTACTCATTAGTTAAGGTAATTTTTCTACTTAAATGTATCTACTATTTATTTTTATTTTTTTGCTGAGTTTAATTTCATCTTTTTTTTTTTTTACAGAAAATTACAAAAAAATAAAAAAATTAAATTGTTAATTTTAACATTTACATTAAGTGCACTGAAGAAACCTATAGAAGCCCATTTCTACCACTGAATAAAATAAGATTGCGACTTTTTATGTCTTGTATGTAATTCTGACTTTATTTCTCACAATTGTGAGTTTTAATCACATAATTCTGAGAAAAAAAGTCAGAATTGTGAGTCTATATCTTGCAGTTCTGACTTTATAACTCTCAATTGGAGTTTATATCTCATAATTCTGACTTCATAACTAGCAATTGAAAGTTTATATCTCAAAATTCTGAAAAAAAACCCTGAAAATTAGATTATATCTCATTTCTCTGAAAAAAGTCAGAATTGCGAGTTTATATTTTGCAATTCTGACTTTATAACTTGCAATTGAGTTTATATCTCAAAATTCAGAAAAAAGTCAGAATTGCGAGTTTGTATCATGCAATTCAGAGAAAAAAAAGTCAGAACTGTGAGATGAAAACTCACTTTCAACTTTTTTTTTTAAATTCAGTGGCAGAAACAGGCTTACATTGATACCAGTGTCGTTTTATATACTATTATAATATTTATGAGTCTTTAACATTTTTATTTAGTTTTCAGTTTCTGTTATGTCCTTCGGTCCTTTTTATTTATTTTTTTATATTTCCATGTAACTTTTATTTCGATACATATTTCAGTTTTACATTCAGTTATTTGATGTTTTTCATCTAATATGTATAGTTTCTTTCAGATTCATTTCAATTACCGAAAACTATTTTCAATAGTTTTAGTTTTCGTCAGTAACACTGAAAGAAACCCCTGTATGACTGTGCATGGCATTCTCAAAACGAAATGCAACCTGTGATTTGTTAGATAACCAGCAAATAATCTGCTTAACACAAAACTGAACTCATACACCACCGATAAGTCATCAAGATTGCTGAGTGCGA
Organism: Garra rufa; assembly: GCF_049309525.1. Lineage (NCBI taxonomy): Eukaryota > Metazoa > Chordata > Actinopteri > Cypriniformes > Cyprinidae > Garra > Garra rufa. Next base: position 11,721,201 of record NC_133366.1, read on the forward strand.
CAAACAGAGACATAGAGAGCACATGGTTGTTAGGCAAGCAGCAGCTGTTGTCTCTAGAGCCAAATCCCGCACTAGTGTTGGGGGTTGGTTGCCTGAGTCTCTTGTAGTTTTTTCCCCTTTCTCAGTTTAAAAGCTACAATTATAGTCTGTGGTTGAAGATAAACAGGCTATGATCATATCAGTGCTTTAGTAGGTCAGACAGCAACATGACTGATTCTGCTTCAGATCTAATGTGCTGCATATACGTGTCACTGCGCTTACTCATTCAGTCTGCCCTATTTTTTTGAACTCTTGTTTTTTTTTTCACACGCTTGTTTTGTCTGTCACCTTCGGCTTCTGTTTTCTGCAGCAGCACGCATGCATGCGGCCTTACTTCCTTTAAAATGTTGCAGCCCTCTGAAGCAGCGGAGGCCATCCTGTGACTGCAGTCGCGCAGAGGATTGGAGGAGGGGAATCGCTCAGGAAGGGAGGGAGGGATTGGAGGACAGAGTTGCGAGGCAAACCAGGATCACATGAGCACAGATCTGTTTACAAACTGAAACTGTGCGGCCAGGAAAGACGCAGGAGCCTTCCTGGAGAATATTACTGGCTGGCCTGACTAGAACACATCTTTAACCCCCAGATGCTTGCGTTTTGGCTCGGATATTTGTTCAATGAGCTAAGGGACTATCTGTTTTTTTGTCCACTTTCTTGATGGAAGGATTGAGGGAGCAGATGGTTTTAGGTGGAGAGAAAAAATACTCCCCCACACAGGCGCACACATAAACACTCCAGTGGCTCGATGGTGGTGAAAATACTGCTCTCTGAACGGCCTGTTGTTCGATAAAGGAATATACCTCAAAAAGAGGGCGACGTCAAGAAGGAAGAACTAGAAAAATCGACCAAGGGACATGCCAAAGTCTTTTGCAATAAGGGTTTGAGGGAAGACAAAGGCTGTAGATGGAGTCTTGTATCAGCTTGTATGTTTTGGACGTATGGATGTTTAGTGCTCGCTAAACCAGGAATTATCATTAAGGAATTTGTTAACTTTTGCGTACGACAACACAAAGAAGATCTCATCTGAAGTGCCACATATGGACTGGTTCTCAAAGACAAGAAGAATATCAAGGGCACATTATGCTCCCTTTGTCTTTGTAACAAAGCACCTTGTGCATATTCACATCGCAGGAGCCAAAGTGTGATTGAAATCTTTTGTTCTTCGATGCTGTCATCATTAAAGTGGGATGAATGGAGGAATAATTGAAGTATAATCAAGACAGCACACCCTGTCATTTGAAGAGCTGGTTTTTAGACCCAGTCTGAGCTACAGGAAAAACGTCAGGAAAATTGTCGGGAATAGGTCGACCCGGAATCGAGTTGGTTCGGTTGTGTCCTCCAGCCCCCGCATTGCCTGTTCCAGACAAGCAGTGAGTTTGCAGCAGCAGTGCTTGGAGTCAGATTACATGCAACCATTCCAATGGTGTAACGGTGAGTGGCCTTTGCGAAAAGTCCAAGCTGAACTCGAGTTTGTTTTTTTCCATCGGCATTAGTCACCGAAGCGGTATTGCTGCTCAGGATGTTGAAACCAGTTTGAAGAAGTCTACTATTCAGAAAGGTCAAGAGTAGCTTGTCAAGATTGTGGAAATATTCGTGCTATGCCTAGACTGTTTTTAACTACCCGCATGCTGTCAGCCTTTTGCTCTTCTGAAAACTGATATGTCTAGAGTTAGTTATTTTTAGATGAAAACATGGATCGACTTTCAACGAGTCAAATGTTCAATAACAGTAACGTTTAGTGAGTAGACGAGGACTGCATTTTGAATATTAGCGGAAATTGCTCAGATGCCGATTATGTACGTCATATGTCATGTAAACGTGTCAACCTGATTGCCTTAACTAGATAAAATATATAAAACAGCTGGCATACTGGCATGTTTATGTATTACAAGACTTTTGGGAACACATATGTGTACACATATGTATATAATCTATATACCATTCATCATTACTCCAGTTTTCAATGTCAAATGATACTTTAGAAAGCATTCTAATATGATGATTTGCAGCTCAAGTATATTTTGTGGAAACTTTCTTTAAGATTCTTGATTAATAGAAATCTCAAAAGAACAGCATTTATCTGCAATGTGTAATCTTGTGATCATCTAATGTGTCCTTGGTGAAAAAAAAGTATATCTTTTTTTAAATAAGTAAAAAACTTGCTAAATAAACTTTAGAATGATAGTATCATATACATACAAAACCAGTCATAAGGGTCAATTTTTTGAAACTGAGATTTATACATTATTTGAAAGCTAAATAAATAAGTTGTTAGGATAGGATAGGACAATATTTGGCTAAGATACAACTATTTGAAAATCTGAAATCTGAGGGTGCAAAAAAATCTGAATATTGAGAAAATCCCCTTTAGAGCGGTCCAAATCAAGTTCTTAGCAATGCATTTTACTAATCAAAAATTAAGTTTTTATATATTTACTGTAGGAAATTTTCATGGAACATGATCTTTACTTAATATCCTAATGACTTTTGGTATAAAAGAAAAAAACGCTAACTTTGACCCATACAATGTATTGTTGGTTATTGCTACTTATGACTGGTTTTGTGGTCCAAGGTCACCCATTTATATATATATATATATATATATATATATATGGGTGTGTGTGTGCAAACATAACTGGAATATATGTATACAGGAAGCAAGCAAACTTCTTCTGAATAAAGCGTTAACAAGAATATGGACCATAACTACAAAATTGTGTAGCTTTACTACTACTATTACAACTAATTGAACAAAAACACATGCAGTTGTATTATTGTACAAAACTGAAATCTTTGCTTCTATATATGCCAAAATATAATAATAATAATACATTCACCAAAAAGTTTTAAGTAGTGAATCCTGTCCATATGGCACACATTAAATCTCACTTTACTGTCCTATCAGAATGACATAAGCTTACAATAATCTCTGTGGAAGCCCTTACTATATAAGCACCTTCCACAGATTCAGACTAAGGGGGATTCTTGCAGACGCTTCGTTAATCTTATCTCTTATGCTGACTGACGGGAGAATATGAATGGAAATTAACTTTACATGGTTAGAAAACAGTAAAGTATGAATGATAAACTCTTTTAACATGCACTAATGCACATATGGCTTCCTGAAAGGCCAGATGGTGGTTTGTTGATGGCAATTACACAGTTGTTCATATTTGTTCTGCATAGCTAATTTTTCTGAATTCCCTGAAAACGGACGTAGTAAAGAATTGTGTGCTTCCTGCTCAAATATTTTCGAGCCATTGTGTGATTTAAAGTGTGTGTTTGTGTGCAGGCTGCCTCTGTGGTCTAGGGCTGCAGCATTCAGACTGTGATATGTCAGAGGAAGATATCTACCGTCTGCCGCTCAACGTCTACGTCATTGTACTGGGCATAGGCATGTTCATCTTCATGCTCAGTGTAATCTTCTGCTGCTATCTGTTCAGGCAAGAACCCAAACACATTCACCACACCCGCACAACTGCTGTTACATAAATCAGATCTGTCCTCTGTTGCTCTCTGCTCCTGTAAAGACATGTAGAAAAACATGACTGGAACATTTTTTTTTCTAAAATGAATACAGCCATTTTATTTCAACACACATACTTTTTTTTAATGATGCAATTTATATTCTGAATTAATTTTCGTCAGACACAGTATAGTAGAAATGAGTGTATATATTGTGTAGAAATGTCTTATATGCACATGTTATAGTCTGACAGAGGAAATGCTGCATGACACAATCACAGCATCTCTCTTTCACACCACCCACAGCAGTTTTTGCAATTGAACTCAGGAAGTGCAAAAGTGTTTCATTATTTTTCTCTTCTCTTCACAGGTTGAAACAGCAAGGTACAAGGGAGCAGTACAGCTACAATGAGGTGGGCCTAAAGCAATACAGTTAGATGTGAATATAGCACAGTCTTTGCCATAGTCTTGATGAAATCCAATCTAACAGATGACCTTCATGATATACTGTTTATAGTTAGCATGTTAGCAAATGTGACACAAGATACGATACCATTATATGGATTATATGACACAAGATACTATGTACTTAAAACCTGGGCCGGAAAAGTAATTTTGTCGTTTTCAAAATGGTGAAACGAGGTACCTAACCTTTATAATGTTGATCAGGCTCATTCAGTTTTATGCCAGATAATAATTCATCTAAAATATTGAATGAGTCTCACGATAGAGTATTTTCACAATGCACCATCAATCGGCCATATTGAAGCTGGTCAATTATTTCCATATTGGAAATGGTCAATTATTGTCATGTTTTAGGTTGTACTAATCGGTTAGACCGGGAAAAACATTTGAAGTACTGTAGACTGCCAAAAGTTATAAGAAATCAAGGAGAAGAGTGCAAAAACTTATGAACAAAAAGTTTGGTCGGATTTCCATTTCCAATCTTGACAACATTAATTTTCTTTTTATTCCCGATCCCAGGTAGGTGAAATATTAGGCTAATATCTTAATTAATACTGCTCAAATGTATCTTTACCACCTATTAACTTTAGTTTGTCAAAATATTGTGCCCTTTCCTGCTTTCTAAGTCCTTCTCCATATGATTTAGCAGCTTCCACACATTTTTTCCATGGTTTAGACAGCCTAAATTAGCATAATAATGTATTCAGTAGTACATTAACCGTGCAATCCATGCTCAGAGTATTGCTGATATGGCCGCACATCCGGGTAACTGGCCAAATCCTGATGTAAGTGCAAACAAGATACTATTTTCCATGAACAAATGCACCTAAAACCTGAGCTTGAAAATATATTTTGTCATTTTCAAAAATGGTGAAAGGAGGAACTTAACCTTTATAATATTAATCAGGTTCGTTTGATTATGTCAGATAATCAAAATGTAGATTAACCCTGCTGAAAAAAACAGCTAAAACCAGTCTAGGCTGGTTGGCTGGTCTTAGCTGGTTAAGGTTGGTTTTAGCTGGTCTGGCCAGGCTAGGAAAGTGGCCAAAACCCATCTAAAACCAGCCAACCAGCCTAGGCTGGTTTTAGCCGTTTTTTTTCAGCAGGGAAGTCTCATAGAAATGTGGTACCTGCTTTTAAAAAGCAATGGGACACCATGTACTGTAATAATAGAAACTGCTATGTAACATGTACAAAAAAATACACCTAGCAATCTAAACTGCAACGGAAAACTGTCAATTTAGTTAGTAGTTAACTTACAGTGGTTGGGAAAGTATGACGTTTTTCGTGTTAGAGAAGAAACATGTTACTTTTTTATGTTAACATGCTTTATTCTATCCCAGCTTTATAAAAAGACATCTGTAAGTACGCTATTTGTAAGTTAATTTTCTCAAAAACGATAAACATGGTGACTCTGTGGCTATACCTTCTTACTTTCAATCCGGTCTGGTCCTCTCCTCAGGGATCAAAACCAAAAACTTTCTTAACGGCTCTGCTCACAACGACGCTGACTCGACCAATTGCGTGCATTGGGGGCGGGGCTAAATGTTTGCTCGACCAATAGCTGACGAGGGACGTGTTCCGAACGCTGTTTTCGAAAACGAAGATCCGTTAGTTGGCGCGAGTGGCGCAAAAAAGTACGCTTTTTAAGGTTAAGTGATTTACTGTAACATGTTGTTCTTTTTCTTTATTTTTTCTCTGAAAGGTGGTGTTGAAAGGCGCAGGAAAGAAGCTGAGCCTGCTGGGAGTAAGTGTCATAAACTCTGTGTGTGACTCTTTGAACTTATGTGGTGTAAAAAATGTGTATAACGTTAGAAAGCTCAAAGCATATTTTAATGAAGGATAAAATGTCACAAAAATAATAGGAAAAATAAATAAAGTATTTGTAAAAAAAATATATGTTGATTAGTCAAATGTAATGGATATAAATAGGGGCATGCAAATTGGCATTCCACACTAAACAGGGTTCAACAGATTAAATTGTGACTTTTTTTAATAATCAAGAACCAGTCTCAAAGATGCTAGTTCTGCATTTCAGATTTCCCACGCAGTGCATTAAAAATTCCCTTACAAGTGAGTCTTGATTAGGTTATGATGTGTTCGTTTGATGAGTCAAAACCTCGGGGGAAAATTCTTGATTATGCAAACAGACCTCTGCAGGATTTTCTGGTTCTCTCAACCAACTGGTGACCTGCATTATAAGAATCCAGACGAATTCAACAGATTAGAACTCCAGCTCCTCTGCACCATCATGCAGTAGAAAAAAGGTGGCTGGAAACACCAAAGAGAAATGTTGGCAAGGTTACAGCCGGCATTCCTGTTATCCTGCTGAAGTGGTTGAATTATGTGTGTAAAAAGGAGACTAAAATAGTTTTTATCATCTGTATCACAGCAGCCCTGTGCAGTGTGTCTAGAGGAATTCAAGACCAGAGACGAGCTGGGAGTGTGCCCATGTTCACACACCTTCCATAAGAAGTGAGTTCTACTGAAACAAGTGTTGACTTAATGGGAAATGCCACATGTAATTTCTGCCAAGACCTGTTTGGATTAGCCAGCAGAAAACCTCATCAATCACTGTTCATACCCTTGCACAATTATTTATTTATTGAATGATTGATTAAACCAAGTAAACTACAAGCAATTTCAAAGCAACCACTTAGGACTTGTAGCGCCAAATCTTGCATGGACAAGTAAAAGTCCACAAACCTAACTTGCCATTTGCACCAGTGTTTTTAAAGAAATCTCTCATTTCTTTGTAACTTCTAGGTGCCTGCTGAAATGGCTAGAGATCCGCAGCGTCTGCCCGATGTGCAATAAACCCATCATGCGTCTCCACAACGCTGATGCCCCGCGAGGAGCCGAGGGGCTGCAAGACCCCGAGGAGGTGTGACCCCTTAAACTGTACGGCCCACGGTCAGAATGACACCCTCTAGTTCTGCGATTGTTGGAACATATCATGTGACCTGCCAAGGCTCTCCAAAGCCATCTATATGCACCGCCGCAGCGGACCCGGAGAACGCGAGAAACAAGGACGACAACGTTCAGCCTCCACTAGTGATTCAGTACCATATTGCCAGTAGCCAAACATAAGAATAATCTCCTATATATCGTGCCACAATAATCTTTAAAGTAGTATCGTGCCGAGGTTCTAAAGCGAGAGAGACACAGTGCATGTTGGGTAACGGACGTCAAAATGAGAGGTAAATATCTCAGGAGTTTGCCTCAGGGTAATCTAGCCAGGCAACAAAAGAAAACATTAAACTTCGACGATTAAACTTCTGCTGTCGGCGGACAGCCGTATATATGTGATAATAGGGTTGTAGGTGTAGTGCACTGTCTGTTTGACTGGTACTACGGTCTTCACGAAGATCCTGCGTAGTCCTTACAGAAATATTAAATATGTAATCAGTAACCAGCAGTTCTTATCCAATATTGTGTTCATTGCTTGAATTGTTCCCTTTTCATTGTTTTTTTGTATTGTTTGTTTTGGAATAAAATGTCATGTTTTTGTGGATAAAGATTTCTGGAGCTTTTGATAGCAGAATTTTTATTGCAAAATGTGAATGACTTCATATTACAGCAATATTTTTATCCATAATCATAATTTATCAAATAAGAAAACGCAGTTATTCATAGACATTTAACGATATGACAGAAAGGTACTACACAAATGCACCTCCAGAAATATGTAAATAGGCACACAAGGGATTAAAAAGCAGGTTAAAGATTGGTGGAAAAATTCTTTGTCCTCAAATATCCTATTCATCTTAAGGTAAAATTGATGGGACTAGCTGGCGGCTTCTGCTCCTTTGGATTCCACATATTCTAGAGCTTTCTTTTTGACCACCTGGATGGTCTCAGGTGTGCCGTGCTTCTTCTCGTACTCCAGGTAACGCTTGAAGAAGAACTTGATCTTCTGCACTGACACGCTCAGGTGAATCACACGATCGAAAAGCTCCCTGGAGAAAAAAGGAAAATATTTTTGAAAAAAAAAAAAAAAAAAAACTCAATTTGAATTAAAATATCAATGTCTTAGGACGCAGTTTTAATACGTTAAAAAAAAAAAAGAGAGAGAAAGATTATGGTATTAAAGTCATAATATTATGAGAATAAAGTCGAAATCATGAAAATAAAGTCAGTTTATTTCTCGTAATTTTGACTTCGAAACATTTAGACTTTATTCTCGTAATATTTATTCTCGTTATTTCGACTTTATTCTTGTAATAGTTCAACTTTATTCTTGAAACATTTTGACTGTATTCTCGCCAAATAACGAGAAAAGTTGAAATATTTAGATAATAGTCAAAATTACAAGAATAAAGTTGAAATTACAAGAATAAAGTCGAAATGTTTCAAGAATAAAATCAAAATTACGAAAATAAACTTCGACTTTATTCTTGAAACATTTCAACTTTATTCTCGAAACATTTCGACTTTATTCTCGCCATATTACGAGAAAAGTTTAAATATTTTGACAAGTCAAAATTACAATAAAGTTGAAATTACAAGAATAAAGTCAAAATGTTTCAAGAATAAAGTCAAATTTACGAAAATAAACTTCGACTTTATTTCTCAAAACATTTAGACTTTATTCTCGAAACATTTAGACTTTACTC
>NC_133366.1:11730282-11802708 GCF_049309525.1 Garra rufa
GCATTTTCATCTCACATGAACAGATAACTCAATCTCCCAAACTGCTGTGAGTGTCACTTTTACCGTTTCATTTGAGAAAACTAGCATCATATCATACTGTATACACAGAAACTTCACGGCAACCTGTCAAAATAAAAGTACGGTGTAACATGAACGTAGAAGTAGTGGAAACGTAGGGAAACACTGGCTACCATAGATATACATACGTAGATGTATATTTTTTTATCACACTGTACAATAATACTGTTTTTTTTTTATTACAGTAAGGGCTAAATTTAGGGTTGGGTAGGTGTTGACGTTAAAAAAAACACAATCTAATAGGTAGAAAAAATTATTTCATTGTTAGTTAGTTAGTAAACAGTACATCTTATTGAACATAATTTATTTTCATCAACAAATTATCATAGAACAGCTTTATGAGCTTTATGATCCATTCTTACTTTTAGTCATTATTTGGGTAGCACACATATTCTGAATGCCTTCAGCAGAATTCAAATTAGCCATTTTAATCTAGATTAATTCCAAGATTTAATCTAGATTAATCTAGATTAAAAAAATTAATCTATGCCCACCCCTAATATATATATATATATATATATATATATATATATATGTATATGTGTGTGTGTGTGTGTGTGTGTGTGTGTGTGTGAATATATATATTAGACAGATTTAAAGCTCCTGAATTCTAGTGGTATTTTGGCATCTCCCTGTTGTTCTGTTTGGCAGGTTCACTTACTTTAGAAAAGTACTCTGTTTAGAATTTCTGAATTAAGCCCGGCTCACACTACAGAGCTCCTCTTTCTCCACGGCTGTGGTACGTTTTCGACACAATATACAGACAAGACAGTCTGTAAAAAAAAAAAAAAACTCAAGAAGCAGTTTCCTCCATCTCCACTATCGAACGATCTGTGTTTTGCGGTCACGCATTGGCTGTTGTGAAAGTACTGATTTAAGCACATAGCGTCATCATCGCGATTTAAAAATCTTAAATATCAAACATGTTTGATTTGATCGGGGCAGCCCCGATCTGTGTGCTAGCAGATCGGGAGGTGCAAGATTCGATCTTTGAACGCCTCACATTACAAGATAATCTGCTCCGAACATCGGGGCCGATCGAGGTGCTTGACAAGATTTTTGATCCGATTCTCGGGAGGGGAAAATCGGGGCAAAATCGGGCTAAAACTCCTGTAGTGTGAGCGGGGCTTAAACCTGTCCATTTGAACTGGACTGACCGAATATCTGCTGTTTGTATCCATTATAAAATAAACATACAAATGAAAAATACAGCAAATACATACTCTATCTGTTGATGCTGGTGCTCATATGTGCATAAACACAACTGGCCCTTACAAGATCCACCTCTATGGGTGAGCATCCATTATAAAACACTCACAAGACATTCATTTTGACAACTATGCAAATATTTTGAAATTTCACACAAAAATACTATGGATCAGAGCTCCGAAAGCATGACTAGTTCATGAATCAACAGCGGACTTATGCGTGCCTAGACTCCGATATGCAAGAGTGTCATTGTTACTATTACTCTGATCGTCTTTACCTTTACAGTAGTGCGAGGGTTTGTTTCATGCCGTCAAGAGATGAAGTAGAGACCCGTTTTTCCGCGGGGTAGGTTACATTTTATGCTTGCTTTTGCTGGTGGGAGTGGGACAAAATAACGTACATTTCTGTAGGAGTGGGACTAAAAAATCCGTCCCTTGCAGGTCTCTGATGATGTTTGCGTGCCGCGGCTGAAAGTTTTGAGCCGCCGTTCAGTCTGTATTTAACAGTGCGATGAGGCTTGCTGCGCCGAGTCCAAGCAATCAATCACAGAACACGAAAGAGGCCGTGCTTTGACCATTTTAGGATAAAATTTAAATTAATTTTAAGCCATCTCGCGGGCCACCGGTTGAGAATCCCTGCTCTATGTGACTTTCTGGACACGCCGCGGTCTCTGTAGTGTTGTGATAGGCTACGTCATTCACGCAGCAGTGAAGGGAGACGTGCTTGAGAAACAGTTCAGAGGGGAGAAAACAATCTAACAATATTTTCCACTTTCTAAATAATAAAAGTATTGTATGTCTACTAATAATTATAAAGAAATAAATCGGGATTTACCGATGCAGATATGTTAGAAACGATGTATCGCGATACAAATGCCTATTTGTATCCGATGCGCACTTTTTAAACTGATGCATCGCATCGTTAACTTTTTAAACCGATGCACCGAGTGAATCGGGGAATCTTCCCATCCCTAGTTTCCATATAATGGATATGTATGGTGCCCCCAAGTTTGAGCTTCCAAAATACAATTTTAATGCAGCTGCAAAGGGCTCTACACGAACCCAGCCGAGGAAGAAGGGTCTCACCTAACGAAACGATGGTCATTTTCAAAACAAACTGACAATTTACTTTTTAAGCTCAAATGCTCGTCTTGTCTTGTCTCTGCGATTGCACATGTGTAGTCTGTGTGATCCGGGTCAATCCAATCTCATTTTTGTCTTCAGCCTCAAAATCGCTTCTACATCGCTGTTTTACTTTTTTCTGTAAAGGCCATTTTATCTTCTTTGTATGTTCACTTTGTAAACACTGGGCCAGTACTTCTGCAGCGATGTAGGATGATTTTGACATTGGGGAAGAAAACGAGAAGGGAGTTTTTCGACATACCCTAACTGTATTGACCCAGATCACACAGTCTACGCATGTGCATCGCAGAGACGAGACAAGACAAGCATTTGAGGGTTTAAAGTATATAAATTGTCAATTTGTTTAGAATTGGATAAGATTTTTCTTCCTCGGCTGGGAACGTTTAGAGCCCTTTGAAGCTGCATCCTGAAAACCCTGAAATGTTTTGGTCAAAAACAATTTCTTTACGACTGAAGAAAGAAAGACATGAACATCTTGGATGACGAGGGGGTGAGTACATTATCTGTAAATTTTTGTTCTGAAAGAGAACTAATCCTTAATTTATTGCAACCGTCTTAAACTAAAGTTTTTCACCTGAAGGAGATGGTTTTGAGGGCTCTCTCGCCGACCGCGCGTGCCTGCTCAATCTGTGTGGCCTGAAGATGAAAAGCCATGTACTGTAGCCAGAGGAGAGAACTGTCCGGAGACGACAGGAGCAGACGCTCAAACGCCACTGTGTTGTCTGGACGTACAGATGTGTCCATGAGCTCTGCCTCCAACTTGCTGATCTTCTGCTCGGCGTTCTGCTGCTCTTCCTTCAGTGCTTTACGGGTTTTTTTTACAGGCTGGAAAGAAGATTTCATTTCAGTCATACATAGTTTAAAGGGGTCTTTTTATGCTTTTTCACTTTTTGAATTTTAGTCAGTGTGTGGTGTGTATGTTTGGGCATAAAAAAGATCTACAAAGTCACAAATCTCAAAGTCCACTCCAAAGGGAGAGATTTTGTTTTTCAAAAATCCCTTTTCAAGAACTACAACAACGTTTGGACTACACAGCATTGTTTTCCGGATGTTATGATGTCACAAAGCTCATTAGAATATAATTCAAATAAATCCCGCCTATGGAAACACGAATGGTTGGGTAGAGATGAAGTGGGGGATTCGTCTAATTTTAGCGATGCAGCACGGAGAGCCACTTAGGGGCCGCTTCAACGAGCCATGGGCGGCTGGTATAAACACAAGCATTGAATAAAGTGGCTGCGCTCTGCTCCGGTGGTCGTGTCGGAGCGTTCACCGCAGACGGGGTTGAAACTGTACCTTAATATATCCTTAACTATTAGGTAGCAGACGAAACTTGCTGCTTTGACAAGGCGCGTGGCAGTACTTAAACATCGTCTAAGCTGTTTGCCAATCACAACACAGTGGGACAGTTGTGCCAGGTTGGAGAGAAAGGCATTGTAATGTAAATTAATGAGAGCATGTTCTAGTGCACCCCCAAAACAAAATAAAGACTTTGAATTGTGACCCCTTTAATTGTGCAGAGGCACTGTCTTGAATTTATGGGGCATTTTAGTTTATTTTTGTGGCATTTTTGCCACAGGCCCACGTGTGAGCATGTGTGAGCTCACCTTGCTTGTGACTTCCTGCTCATCCTCACTGGAATCATTGGTGTCGTCTACCGCGGCAAAAGGTGTTAAAGAGCACAGTGTAGATTCCCAAGGGAAGTCAAAAGCCACCTGCAGCCGTTTTGGTTCCTTTTTCTCCAGTTTACCCTAAACAATCAGATGACAGCTGTTACGCATCAGAGAAGAAGCTGCACACCCATACGTGACCCTGGACCACAAAACCAATTATAAGGGTACATTTTTTTAAAGGTGACAGCTTTCCATCAATGTATGGTTTGTTAGGATAGGACAATATTTGGTTGAGATACAACGAATTGAAAGTCTGGAAACTCAGGATGCAAAAAAACGAAAAACTCGAAATATTAAGAAAATCGCCTTTAAAGTTGTCCAAATGAAGTTCTTAGCAATGCATATAACCAATAAAAATTAAGTTTTGATATCTTTACAGTACAAAATATCTTCATGGAACATGATTTTTACTTAATATCCTAATGATTTTTATCATTTTGACCTACACAACGAATTTTTGTCTACTGCTACAAATATAACCTTACAACTTAAGTCTGGTTTTGTGGTCCAGGGTCACGTTAAAATATGAACTAAATCAAACTGGTCTGAAAAGAGCGGATGATTCACCTTTACTTGGTCACACTTTTCTTCCTCCTCTCTGAAGAACACTTCTACACCACTGTCATTATCCTCGGTTTTAGTTTTCTTTTTCTTCTTCTTTTCTAATGTTTTCTTCTTTTCTGTGGAGTTGCCCTTGTCTTGGCATGCTTTTTTCTTTTTGCTTGTCTGTCCATTTTTCTCATCGTCTTGTTGCTACAAGAAAAAACACAAGGTCAAATCCTCTTCAAAACTAGCAGTTGAGAACACACACGCACACACACTTACGTACCTGGCTCTCAGAAATTACCCGTTTCTTCTCAACGGCTTTCTTGTCACATTTTTGTTTCTTTTCAATTGCCTGTCCGTTTTTCTTATTTTCTTGTTGCTACACGGATAAAACACAAGGTCAAATCCATCCTCTTCAAAACTAACAGTCAAGAACACACACACACACACACACACACACACACACTTACCTGGCTCTCAGAAATAACCCGTTTCCTCTCGGCGGGTGTTTTGTCATGTTCTTGTTTCTGTTCTTTTGCCAAACACAACGGAAGTTTAAGGGATTCTGGGAGTATATCTGGTTTCCCAGTGTCCTCTGACAGCAGCGACAGGTCCACGTGGTCGTTCTCGGTGTCCACACTGATTTAGAAGAAACTATCTTTAGTCATATAGCACTACAAATAACTAGATGTAAATTTCTTATTAATAGCTGGTTTATGTTCACATGTAGACATAAATTACCTGAGAACCTTGGCTGTCAGCAATGTATTCACGGGAATGTGTTTGGAAAGGGTTTCTGGGTACACAAAGTATTTTGTAGCCTGCTGGAACTGAACCCGTCCTGTGATGGTCCTTGATAACCTTTCGTACAAGAAAAAACGTTTTAATTCAACTCATGAGGCTAGAATGGTTTCCTTAAAAAAAAAAGTGTATCAAAATCAGCATCACTTTACCTCACAAATACACCTACGTCGCTGACAGCCGTCACATATCCCCTGATAATCTGGCCCTCTTTTATATCAGAAATGGTCAGAATCTCTGGGTCTGTCACTTTCTTATGGGTCTTATACAATCTACAGAAAGGGGAAACATTGGACTTTATAAAACAAAATTAAATAAAAAGGTCGACATTTTGAGACAATGGTACATTTTAAATCATGTTCATACTTAAATCTAACACAGAGCAAACCTGAAGTCTGAAGATTTATTTGTAATGCTTTCAAGATGACTACAAATGGAAATGGACTAAGATGTCCACATGAGAATAGGCCTGTTTTATGAATTATTATTTCAAATGACTTGTCAGAAAAATAAATATATAAAAAATAAAATAACAAAAAATAATATATAACATAAAATCATATACACACACACACATACATATATATATATATATATATATATATATAAAAAAAATAAAAATATATTTAACAGGTCAAAAGATCCGCAGGTATACATGTAAAAATAAATTATATAACATAAAATCAAATAAAATTATAATCTGAAATAAAATGAATAAAATAAGGAAACATTTGCAAGAGCATTAGATTAAAATTAGATTAATTACAAAAAAAGGAATATCAAGTAAAAAAAAAAAAAAAAAATTATATATGTATATATTGTAAAATAAAAAAATATATATTTAATAGGTCAAAAGATCCCCAGGTATACATGTAAAAAAATATAAATATAGGACTCCCAGGAATGTGTGTAAAAGAAATAAAATAAATAATAATAATAAAATAACATACAGTTGTTAAAAAAAAAAAGTGAAAAAAAAAAAAAAAATCAAGTAAATAAAATAAAAATAAAATAAAACAAATAACTTTATTTATTTGTTTGAAAGCCTCAAAGAAGAGAAGTTTAATCTTATTTTGAAATGACACTTGAGTATGTACCTTGAGGGACGTATTGAAACATTGAAATTTCCATTCTCCCCACCAATAACATAGCACCTGGATAAAAGAGATGCACAGACACATAAACAAACTTCACATTTCACACTTCCTCAGTGCTTATATGCGAAAAAGGTCCTTTTAGACACTAATCATAAACAATTCCAACTAGGTCATGACTCACCGGAGTAGTTGGCCCAGCTTGTAGTGCTCAAGCGGGTTGTCTTCGTATTCATCAGAGACATCCATCACCGAAGCGAAACCCATATTCCCAAATGGAAGTTGGAGAAACAGTCCCAAGTGAGGCTCAATTTTCCAAACCATCGACATGGTGATCACCCCTGGCTCCAGCTTGTGCGTCCCTACAGCAACGGCACACACAGGAAACGCTAAAGAGACTCGAGGGACGACCACAACGTGCGTCATGATGGCAGAAGCGCGACATCAAGCGCATTGCGACTCAGCGTTTGGTACAACAAGGAGAAAATATGAGCTAGGAACAGCTGTCACATCAAATCTCTGACTGTACTGGGAGTGCTGTGCTTTATAACAGCTATGATTGCAGTATTACCTGTGAGTGAAAGAGAAAGTTGAAGAGGCCTGCTGGAACTAACACCAACAACCTTTGCACAAATGGTCTGTCCTGGTTTGTAAAGCGTCTGTGGGTGGTTAGCTTGCTGTGGGAAGGAATTTGAAAACATTATAGCTTATTATAGCAATACATGCATTTAGAGTTGCAATCAAATTATTCAAACCCCCAGAGACTGCAGTACTTTACAAATACAAGCCTTTCTGTAGATCCAGGGATATATATAAATTGCACTTTATACTATATACTTTAAATTATACTATCTACAATAGTTTACTGGCATATTAAAAGTAATAAATGTCAATATATAATGTAACAGAGTTATAGGATTTTTTAACTAGATAAAAAAAAAAAAAAGTTCGCCAAGACCAACTTTGAAGTTGGCTTGAGAAAGCTGGACCAGAAAGTTTGAAAAAGTTTGAGAAGTTTAAAAAGATTTCCAAGTTTTAAAAGTTTTAAGTTTGAGGGTTTTCAGTGTGAAATAGTTTAAAGTAGTTTTAAAAGCTTAATGTTTGATGGATAGATAGCTAGATATATAGCATGTTTCTTACATGACTAGCATGTTGCTAGTAGGGTTGCAAGGTATACCGGTACTACGGTAGTATCGCGATACTAAAGCTTAAAAATACCCGTGGTGCCTTTGCATTTTTTAAACGGTAGTATCGTCCATACGGTAGCACGGACATGCACGCCAGCAGAAACATTACAAGTTGATTGCCAAAATGTCTTTCTGCTGTGCTTTCTGTAGTACAGGCTGTGTATAGGCTTTATATGGTATTTAGTGCTTCCCGACGCTTCAGTTCAGTTTAAAAGGAGAAGTTGCACACGCACGTCGTTGTTCACGCTGCAGTTTATCAGAAGAGAGGGTCTGATTCAGACCGTCTAATGTTTTTTAAAAAATAGCAGCCCAAGAATAAATTATTAAACATCAAAATATTTCACTAGAAAGAATTTTTGTATTTTTATTCATATGCCCACTTTTAGATGTTTTTGTTTCGTTTTGTTTCGAATCCGAAATCCGCGTTGGTTTGGGCGAATCACTGATTCACAATGCCATTCATAAAAACAAGTCATTTGATTCACTCCTGAATGATTCAGCCGTTTTGAAAGAATCGTTTGAATGACTCAGTGATTCAATCATCAACACTGCTGCCACCTGTTGGCGGTTTTAAGTTTCCCGTCATGTTCCATTCTTTTCCAACATATTTCTATATTCAGAGTTTTGTATTTAAAACATTAGTCTTCTAACATTATTTATGCAATTATAAATCCAGTCTAAATGTGTAAATACCACATCTAAATGTCACTCCATGAAGCTTCTGTGCAGTGCTCAGATGTGTTTAGTTTACATGATTTCATGTAAAACAATAGCCAGTCATTCATTCACATTAATGAAGTATTCAGAGAAACATCTTGCCTGTTTTCATTTACATCTTTTTATTCATGAAATTGATTAATTTTGTAGAATTGAATTTTAAATTAACAGAATACTGCATGGTATCGCAATACTTCAGCTGGTATAGTATCGCAAGTCATTTTTATGGTATCGTGACAACCCTAGTTGCTAGTATGTTGGTAGCATGATTCTAACATAATAACCAAGTTGCTAGCATGTTTCTAGCATGATTAACATGTTGCTAACATGTTTTTAACATTACCATGTTGCTAACATGTTTTTAAAAGGATTATAAAGTTGCTAACATGATTATAACATAATAACCAAGTTGCTAGCATGTTTCTAACATGAACAAGTTGCTAGCATGTTTTTAACATGAGCATGTTGCTAACATGTTTTTAGAAGGATTAACAAGTTGTTAACATGTTTCTAACATGATTAACATGTTGTCAGCATGTTATTAACATTACTAGCAAGTTGATATCATGTTTCTAGCATGATTAACAAGTTCCTAACATGTTTCTAGCACGATTAGAATGTTGCTAGCATGTTTTTAGCAGGATTAACAAGTTGCTAGCAAGTTTCTAGTGATTAACAAGTTGTTAGCATGTTTCTAACATGATTAGTAAGTTACTAGCATGTTTCTAGCATTATTAACATGTTATTAGCATGTTTCTAACATGATTAGCATGTTGCTAGCATGTGTCTAAGATTATTAGCTAGTTGGTAACATGTTTTTAACAAGATTAACAAGTTGCTAACATGTTTCTAGCATGATCAGCAAGTTGCTAGCATGTTAACATGATTCTAACATAATTAGTAAGTTGCTAACATGATTATCAAGTTGCTAGCATGTTTCTAACATGATTAACATGTTGTTGCCATGTTTTTAACATTAGAAAGTTGCTAGCATGTTTCTAGCATGATTACAGAGTTGTTAGCCTGTTTCTAACATTATGCTAGCATGTTTCTACCATGTTTAGCAAGTTAATAACCTGTTTTGAAATTTGAACATGAACGTCGTTTACAGCTAATTAGATTTATTTTCATTATTCATCAAGTGACGTACTGAGAATTGCTTAAATGTGTATTAATACACAGTGTACTGATGCCTTTCTTGAATTGTTTTCACAAAATGTAGTTCTCTGCAGCTAAATGTTTTGCTGGTGAAGGGGGTTAAATAATTTTGATAATCGTAAGTAACATTTACATTAAACAAGGTTTTACAGTGACTCACCCCAGCTTTATTAATCATGGCTAACAGTTCAACGGTTCCCGTGATGCTAGGCTTGACCTGAACTTCTAAACATTTTAGTTCTTTGTCGTACTGAAAAAAAAAGAGGCAAAAATTAGTTCAACAGCTTATGCAGTTTGACATTATATTTCCTGTTCCTTAGATGGTAAAAGTCACCTTTGAGGCAAAGCATATGACTTCATCTCCAGGTTTGTATTTCACTTTGTAGATCGTCGTTTGTTTTCTGGAATAGAGTGAATGTTGAAAAAGAGAGCAGTGTGTACCGCAAAACAACAAGTTTGGTGCAGCTCTTCCTATATGCTGTTTGCTCACATTAATGTGAAATTATAGACAGCTTTAGCAATACATACCTGGGTACGAGAGTGAGTTCAAGCAAGGAAGCGCTTAAGTTGGTGTGAGAGATTGGCAGGAACCTGGTGAAAGAGATACATTTATGAGAATAACCCTGTAAAATCAATATTGCACGCTAGTTAAATATAAAAAGTCAAAGTCAAAAGTCTATAAAAGCTGACATTATCACTACAAACACCAATGAAACGTATTTATCCAAGCATATTCCTTACACTGAGCCACAAAAAGACAATATGAACAAATCAGTACGTAACTGAGCCCAAAAAAGTGAAATAAGAAATATATAGTATTTATATTTATTTTTAAATCCATATACTATTAGAAAAAATATATTTAAAAAATTATAATAATAAAATAGCCCCATTGTTAAACTCAAAAAACAAAAGCATTTAACCAAAAAACAATGCATAAATAAAATGTAAATAAAAAAGGATTTAAATGAAGTAAAATCTCAAATAAGTTTAACAATAAAAGAATAAAATAAATTCCATAATCCACACATGAAATAAAATAAATGTAAAGAATAAAACTAAACAAAACAATACAAAATTGTAAAACTTAAAATCATTTAAATAAACAAAGAATTAAAATAAAATAAAAAATAAAAGGAATGAATAAATAAATAGATAAATAAAACTCCAAAAAAAAAAAAAAAAAAAAATGACTGGACATGGATATGACCTAAAATTAAAATCTTGATTAATTGAACTGTTTTACCTCGATTACGATTAATGAATTATATACATTTATAGATGTGAATCTGACTCATGTAAAATCAATGCTTTGCAAAAATTGTAAATTTTCATGCTATATTTTTCTTATGCTATAAAAATGTATTTAAAAAAATAATGTTAAACTAATAAAAAACAAAATCATTTAACTGAATGAAATACCAAAAAAACAAATTAAAATACAAATTTAAAAATTAAAATCTCAAATAAGTTTAACAATGAAAAACAGCAAAAAGCATTTAAGTAAATAAAAATTACAATAATAATAATAAAAAAAACTCATTATACATAATTGAAATAAATGTAAAGAATAAAACTAAACTAAAACAAACACAAAACAAACAAACATTTTTTAAAAATTAATATAAGTAACAGGACAAATAAAAGGAATAACGAAAAGAAAGAAAGAAATCCCCCCAAAGAATTATAAAATAAAAAAATTGGGGCTGGACGACATGACCAAGAATCAAGCTGTCCATAAAAGCTGACATTATCACTACAAAACAATTGAAAGGTATTTATCCAAGCATATTACTCATATTAAGCCACACAAAAAAAATGAACAAATGAGTACGTAACGGAGCAAATAAAAAAAAAGTATATATAATAACAATTAAAGAATAGAATTATTAATAATTATAAAAAAAATATACTATTATAAAAATATAACAAAAATATATAAATAAAACAAAAATTTAAATAACCCCATTGTCCTATAATACAGCTAAATAAACAAACAAAAAAAGCATTTAACTGAATGAAATACCAAAAACAATGCATAAATAAAATTAAAAGTAAAGTATTTAAATAAAGTAAACTCTAAAATAAATTTAACAATGAAAAACGCATTTATGTAAAAAAAAAAAAAAAAAAAAAAAAAAATTGACCTCAATTACAATTAGTTAATTATATTTATTTATTCCCCTTAGTGAGGCAGTGTCACTCGACACCCACAAGTATTTACTCTAGGTTCTTACTGGCCTTTCACACAGATCACATAAAAACCTAAATTACCGACATGGGAAAATTTACTTTTTGATTAGTCATCCAACTATATGAAAAAATATAGCTTCTGGGTGAGCACTATTTGAATGCCCTTGTATGAGACAGTGGACATACTATGACAGACAACTTGTATCTACCTGTGACCATGAACTGAGCGTCCTCCAATCACTGTGGCTTCAAGCGTGCTCCCGACCTTCAGAGACGATGTTGGGAAGCTGCCAACCACGGGTGACTCCTCGATCTGGGATACATGGATACTTCCTGTGCCCACCGACGGCAGCGCCACCAACACCTCCATAGGCTTCACCTTCTTTACTCTCACCGTCATCACTTCCTCAAGATCTGTGCTCGTAGATTCGCTCTGCTTCTCTTTAGAGTTCACTTTGACAAGAAGAAGACCTCCCAACTCTTCGTTGCTCGGCTCTTCCACTGTCGCATTTAGACAGGAACCGACGCAAAATATCTCTGAATTGAAAAAGTCATTTATGTGAGTGCGAGTAGGAATGATGCTCATGTGACCGGTGTCTCCCAATGAGACGACAGCAAAGTCTTTGTCGGTATACTGGATTTTGGCGGTGAGTTTGGAGCCTATTTCCAACTGAAGACAAACAAAAACAATGAACTTTATATGGAAAAAGACAGATGCTGTGGATTTTCAGGGTTTTGAGTTGGACTTACCGGTTTCCTCTTTGTCGTGGTCAACTCAGGAAGCAGCGACACATGGACCTCAGACTTCAAATAATCGATATGGAGAATCACTGCAGTCAGTTTGAAACCTGGACTTGCATTCACACCTGAAACATTAACACATATCTGGTCAGATGAGAACTGGCATGTTATCCATCCATGTCAACATCAGCACATTTTCACGCAAACACTGAAATTGTAAAGTTGCCAGTTTCGCATGCTTTTCACTAGATAGTATATAGACAGTCCAATGTTAGCATCATTTCAACAGGAAACGGTTACTTTTGGAACAAAACGATTTAAGATTCGGCTTCAACAGAAGTTTAACACATCTGTATTCTGATTCTAAGCAGTGTTGCTGTAATTCAAGATAACTTGAGATAAATTGTCGAGTTTAAACATCACATTTTGCCATGCAAATTATTTTTAATGAACAATTGTTTCACTAGATAAGACCATTATTCCTTGGCTGGGATTGCTTAGAAGCTGCATTGAAACTGCAATTTGAACCTTTAATCCACTGATCCCCATTGAAATACACTATATGGAGAAAAACCCTGGAATGTTTTCCTTAAAAACTTTAAAAAGCAGGTCATATGCTTCCCTTACAACAGGTTTAAATTCATCCAAGGTCAGATAACATTGTAATTTTCTCAGAATACACAGAGTCACTTGTCAATGATTTCGAAAACAGTTAATTCAAAGTAGCTTTAAGCGAAATGTCTGTAAACCCCTCCTTTTCATAAACACCAGCATTGACTAGAGTGACGAGTTGACATCAGTTGCCGCGTTGAAGCTGCGCCATAGACGTATGCAGTGTGTGGTAAGAGATTTATTCATCATACAGTGTAGATAGCTTTACTAGCCTTATGCTGGAGCTGGTTTCGGGCATGTAAATAATTAAATAAATTAGCACAATAATGATAACATCATATATCGGCGATCTCGCAGGCTGACAATAGGACCAACACTACCGTAGCTTATTATTTACGTATCCTCCATGCATCCTAGGTGTATATGACTTCCTTCTTTCAGACGAATGCAATCGGAGTTATATTAAAAATAACCCTGGCACTTCCAAGCTTTAGAACGGCATAGACTTTCTCTCCATCAGTCCAAAACAAGTCAATCCATGATAAAAAGTGCCTCACACTTATAAAAGCCTCTTTTAGTGCTCCAATGTGTTTTTGTAAGAAAAATATCCATATTTAAAACTTAAGAATCACTTTAATCTAGCTAGCTCCTTTGGGAAGGGGCGTTGCAGTACTGATATGCCATCTGTGGGACTGCTAACCAATCACAACACATTTTTTTTTTCAGGAGGCGGACCTTCATCAACCCCGGAACTAATCAAGCCATTTGTGCCAGCCTAGGGAGAAAGCTATTGTACTAATGTAAATTATGTGAAAAATAATGCGTTTTTTGAAACACCAAGCATGAGAGCATGTTCTAGTGCAGCGGCCTCAGTGATCCTCCAGGGGAGCCGCGAGATATCCTAAAATTAATTTCAATATTATCATATAATTGTTTAATTTCATTGTTAATAAGCTAAATGAAAACAAAAGCACAGCCTCTCTCGTGTTCTGTGATTGATTGCTTCAGACTCGGCGCAGCAAGCCTCATCGCACTGTTAAATACAGACTGAATGGCGGCTCAAAACATCCAAATGCTGTACGCAAACTACTGTTACATCTCTCGGCTGCATGCACAAAGCAAACCATTGCGCTAATATAAAGGTAAAGACAATTCGCGTAATAACGAACTTGCACGTGCCTAAGGTATAACAGTCGTGTTTATCAGAGTCGTGCATTAGACACGCATAAGTCCGTTATTGATTCACGAACTCTGAGCGCTCTCGGGGCTCTAATACTTATGGTATTTTTGCGTGAAATTTCAAAACATTTGCCTAGTTGTCCAAATTATTGTCCTGTGAGTGTTTTATAATGGATGCTCACCCATAGAATAGGAGTGAGGCTCGGTGTTAATGAGCATCAGGCAATTTTAAAAAGTTAGAATTGAGCAGAGGTTTTCTATAAAGATAAGGTATATTTAAAGTTTGTTTGAATTTTGAGTTTTTTAAAAACATGCAGTAGAAGAATAATAAGGCAAAACAAATGTTTTGGTTAATAAAAAAGGTTTAAAAATAAATACTGCAGAAGTACTGTACAGCATAAGAGGACATGTCAGGCATAGGGGGGCCTTGCAAAATTGACCGGAGAAGGAGGGGGCCCTGGAGTAAAAAACTTTGGGAACCCCTGTTCTAGTGCACCCCAAAAACTAAATAAAGACTTTGTGAAAGAGCATAATAGGACCCCTTTAGGCAATTCTGAGTCGACGGTTTCTTTTGCGAGGCAGTGTTTTATGTATAATGCACTTGTTTGATTAACAACTACATTACAAATGGCAAAGAAGATATTTTTCGAAAACCCATATCTCCGCCTCTTTAATTTACTTTCGACAATAGAAAGAAATACATGAACATCTTGGATGACATGGGAGTTAATTATCAGGGAATTTTAATTTAGGAGTGAACTAACTCTTTAAAGAGCATTCGGTCCTCACCTTTTGCGTTGTCCTGTGAGACCAATACAGTGGCTTTACTGAGCTGATCTGAGGTCAATGTGACCAAGCCATCCTCTCTAGTATCCCCCACCGTCACCTTCAGTTTATCTCCTAGTGATACAGCAGAGAGCTGTTGCAAGACCTCAGACTCCCCTGGAGATGGACAGAGTTGGAAAACTTGATTAAAGACACTAAAACACAGTCAAATGACATCTTATCGCTTGTCATTCAATAGCGTCATGGTTCATACCTCTGCAAGTCACCATCTCAGAAAAGGTCTTCCTTTCCTTCAGACCCTGGATCAGTCTGGCTTGGGAGCCTTCATCTGAGATACTCAATTCTGACACCTTTAGACAGACTAGAAACCTTTTCTTCTCCACGTCCACATTCTTAACTTTGGCAACAACCGTTTGGCCGATGTCAAAGATGTCTTTGGTGTCTGTGATGAATTTGTCAGCCATGGCCTACAATGAGACCAAAACAACATCAAATCTACACAAAAACAGTGTTATTTTGGCACTGAATAGCATCCAAACAACCAAAACACTGACGTACAGCTATAGGGGCGAGGCCGAAGAGCCCATATGGGAATTCGACGAAGACTCCATAAGGCATGATGCTCTTCACCCAGCCGACCATCTCTATGCCCACCTTGACCTCAGAAAAGTTTGTCGGGATGCCAACTAGACAGGCCTTCAGCAGGGGTTTCTTAGTGAGAACCTGAATAGAACTGGGTTAAGAAGAACTGAACGGAGAAAGTGGGAGATTTCTTAGTTATTTTTTCTGACAACAATAATATGAACGGCTTTGTGAGGATACAATGCCCTTATTCTTGGTCTTGCTGAGACACATTAAATTAGAAATGGTGTCGCCCTCCTCCAGCGCATTCCACAGAGGAAGACAGTTGGTCACGTGGTCAGAGAGATGCATTGTGGGTATGAAAGCTGAGACCTTTTCTGGAAAAATGCTGACCTCCAGACCATCCAGTACTTTGCGGCACACTGACACTTCGACCATCTAAATAGGAAATAGCAATTAAAAAAATTCCTGTGGTTTGCAAAGAAAATAACTATATAAACCTTGATTCAGACAATTTACCTTTCCAACCACAAAGTCAAATTTGGCAGTTTGCGCCTCATTTACGTCTCCCTCAGTAACAGCCTTAAAGGATAAACGTAGCATTTGATTTTCCACACTGCACTTAAGGACTTTGGCCTGGACAACCTGCAGAAAACAATTAAAAGAGTGTTAATTAGTGTGAACTGAAGATCAAAACAGTTTAAGAGAAATGTGCAACCAGAATAAATGTGACAAAATACAAAATGTGCAAGAGCAATATGTGACCCTGGACCAGAAAACCAGTCATAAGGGTACATTTTTTGAAATTTATGCATCATCTGAAAGCTAAATAAGCTTTCTGTTGATGTATGGTTAGGATAGGACAATATTTGGCCGAGATACAACTGTTTGAAAATCTGGAATCTGAGGGTGCAAAAACCAAAATACTGAGAAAATCGTCTTTGAAATAGTCCAAACGAAGTTCTCAGCAATGCATATTACTCATCAAAAAAAATTTATTTTGATATATTTACGGAAATTTACAAAATATCTTGCAACATTACTTAATATCCTAATGATTTCTGGCATAAAAGAAAAACCTAGAATTTCAAATTATTCAACAAATATACCTGTGCTACTTGAGACTGGTTTTGTGGTCCAGGGTCACTTATAATAATAATGCACTTTCAATTTTAGGGTCAGTAAGATTTTTTTCAAATGGTTTTTGAAGTCTTTTAAGCTCAACATAGCTGCATTTATTTGATGAAAAATACAAACTGTAATATGTGACCCTGGACCACAAAACCAGTCATAAGGTTAAATTTTACAAAACTGAGATGTATACATCATATGAATACTCAATAAATAAGCTTTCTATTGATGTATGGTTTGTTATGATAGGACAATTTTGGTCGAGATACATCTATTTGAAAATCTGGAATCTGAGGGTGCAAAAAAAATCTAAATACTGAGAAAATCACTTTTAAAGTTCTCCAAATTAGGTTCTTAACAATGCATATTACTAATCAAAAATTACATTTTGATAGGTTTACAGTAGGAATTTTACAAAAAAATCTTAATGTAACATGATCTTTACTTAATTTCCTAATGATTTTTGGCATAAAAGAAAAATCAATAATTTTGACCCATACTATGTATTTTTGGCTATTGCTACAAATATACCCCAGAGACTTAAGGCTGGTTTTGTGGTCCAGGGTCACATATATTAAAGATTAAAATAACATCCCCAGAATATGTCTGAGTTTCAGCTCAAAATACCCCACAGATCATTTATGTTATCATTTTGAAAACGCCTATTTTGAGTGTAAACAGAAACACGCATGCAAATGAGTTGCTGCTCCATGCCCCCTTTTCCAGAATAGAGCTGTGCGTCTACAGCTCGTACCTCAGATACTCTGCTAAAAACATCTGTTTGGTTTTGATTATCATGTCCATCGCGTTGAAAATCATGCGTTTTTTAAAGCCATATCAGTTTAAACTTCTGATAGTGTTTTCTGAGCGCTAAGCATGTGCACAATAAGCGGCTGTCACACGGCATGTGAGTACTAAACTAAGTTCTCATTCAAGTCTTATTGCGCTTAAACTGTCAAATAGACACAAGTTTATTTAAAAGTACACTTGGGTTACAAAAACAGTCAGTTATGTCTGTGAAGCTAAACAGCAGGGAAAAAAATTACACATTTATATTAGATCAGTGTGGCAGCAGCATAATATATATATAAATAAATAAATAAAGTTTTCTGGGTTGGTAGATGCACTGAGAACCCGATTATAGAACTTAAACACGGAAAAAGTCGATTTTCATGATATGTAACCTTTAATACACCCTTGCTAAATAAAGCTATTTTCTTTTTTAAAAAACCTTGCCGACCCCAAATTTTTAAACAGTAGTGTAACTAGATTTTTAAGTAGATGCACTTGATAATTTTGCAATACTGTTCATTTCTGACCTGGCCAAGGAAGAAGAGCTCTTGTGGATCAGCCACGCGCTCTGTGGACATCTCCGACAAAGGAACCAGGCCGCTCACATCTCCGTAAAAACGAACGATGCAGCCAAAGTCTTTCATAGACACAATGACGCCGTGGGAGACGCGGCCCACCTTGGCATCAGCGAAAGATAGGAAGAGAGGGAGTTTGGACTCAACAAGGGCCTTCTTCCTGGTCAGAAACAACTTCTTCTGCTGAGCGTCCACTGACAACACCTTAAACACAATTTGTAAAAGGTTACAAATACATTTTCAGTGATAATCAAGACTGCCCTAAAGGGGAGAGACAGAGAGAGAAATAAAAGTACCTCAAGACGACAAAAAATTGAAAAATAATATACTATTAAAAAGGAACTAAATAAGTGCAATAATAAAACACTATGGAACTATCCATTTGTTTCAAATAAGCAAAGCAGCTTTACATTTTACATTATATTTTTAAAAACTCAAGACTGCATTAAAGGGGAAATGAATAAGGTAAAAAATTTAAGGGATGGGGGAAATAAAATAAAATACTTTGGCATTATTCATTTGTTTCAAATCAAAGCATCCTTAAATTTGACAATATTTTTTAAAGGGAATGTAATAACAATAAAATAAAATACTTTGGCATTATATATTAGTAAAAAAAAAAAATCACAGCAGCTTTAAATTTAAAATAATAGTCTTAAAAATCCCAAGACTGCATTTAAGGAGATACATTTTTATTTTTTTATTTTTACATCATATTTTTAAAAACTCAAGACTGCATTAAAAGGGAGATGAAAAATTTATCCATGATGAAGCATTATCCATTTGTTTCAAATCAAAGCAGCTTTGAATTTGACATATTTTTTAGAACTCCAGACTGCATTAAAGGGAAAATAATAAAAATAAAATACTTTGGCATTATCCATTAGTTTCAAACAATCAATGCAGATTTAAATTTTATATAATAGTCTTAGGAGAAATAATAAAAAAAAAAATAAAAAAAATGGGAGAAATAAAATAAAAAGTACAAAGATAAAATACTGGCATTATCCATTTGTTTCAAATCAAAGCATCTTAAAATTTTACATAATACTTTTAAAAACTCAAGACTGCATTAAAAGGGGAGAGGGAAAAAGGTACTAAATTACAGAGGTGGGACAAATATAATAAAAAATAAAATAAAACACTGGCATTATTAATTTGTGTCAAATTAAAGCATCTTATAATTGTACATAATATTTTTAAAAACTCCAGACTGCATTAAAAATAAATAAATAAATAAATAAATAAAACAAAATACTTTGGAATAATCCATTGGTTTCAAACAATCAAAACAGCTTTAAATTTTAAATAATAGTCTTAAAATCTCAAGACCGCATTAGAGAAAATAGAAAATCTTTCATCATCTCTGATATCCTTATTTTTCCCTGACCCAAATAACAGAAAAGCCAAAGTTAAACAGCCTCACCCTGCACTTGACCTTCAGCCCGCTAAAAAACACCTTCTTTGGATCCTTTAAGACGACATCGGCCATGTGAAATTTGGGTATCAATCCTGTGATATGGTCCGTTATCCTCACATTGACACCATGTTTCTGCAAATCCATAACTGTACCCTGAAACCCACAGACAGTGTGTGACCACAAGCACATCTTTTCATTTGTGTGACATTTGCTGCAAATCCATTTCTAGTTTTCCAGCGTGACAGTTCGACATAGTTGCCCACCTCAATAATTTGTCCCACTTTGATGTCTTGATATCTAAAGAACTCAACCGCAACAGTGCTCCTATAAAACAAAAGAAAACAGAACAACAAATTACAAAACAAACTAGCATCCCAAAACACCCCAGCAACCACATAACAACAGCGTACCTGCGCAGTGTGCCCATGTGCATTTGCTCCATAGGACTGTAATCTATGACTCTCAGAGTGTGTTCAGGCTGGGACAGCAAGCGGTTTGGGTTGTATTCTTCTTTGGCCTCCTTCATGAGGTTTTTCTACATGTTGAATGCAAATAAAACTCCATTAGACTCTCAGATCAGCATGCATGCGTGCGTGTACATCATTGTCAAGACTGCCTTTTGTACTCACATGGACAAAGACTGTGCTCTGGTCAGGTGTCTTCATCAAGGCTCCAGAGTGATGGTGCAAAGCAGTCATCTTACAGTCCTGCACCACCTCACCCACCCGCTCACTGGAGACGGCATCCAGCACAGCGCCCCCTGGTGGCAGGAGATGCTTGCGTAGGGACAGACTCACTTGCCGCGTGGACGGCTCCACATGCAGAACCCGAGCCAGAACCTGAAGAATGAACTTTATTATTGACTGAAAACCTGTGTTATTATCTATCTATCTCTCTCTCTTAAATTATGGGTTCAAGTGTGTAGCACTGAAACCAGTTTCCTTTTGGCTTATATCGAAATCCTCTAACATTTTTCTTTACAAATACTTATTTTGGACGTCTAATTCATGACCAGTGTTTTGTTTTGCTCTCTCCTCTGCACTTCTGCATTCGGAAGCTATAGATTATGGTTTATAAAGTTTTAAATATGGACATTTTTTCACAAATGCATCGATTCACTACAAAAGGCTATACAAAAGGCTTTTTATGATGGTTGGATGCACTTTATTGGACTTCAAAATCTCAACACCTATCCACTACCATTATAAAGCTTGGAAGAGCCAGGACATGTTTTAATATAACTCAGATTGTATTCATCTGAAAGAAGAAAGTCATATACACCTAGGATGGCTTGAGGGTGAGTAAATCATATGGTAATTTAAATGTTTTGGGTGAACCATCCCTTTACAGAAACCCTGATTTTTTTCTATTTATTTTCATATATATTTTAATAGTTTTAGTTGCCAAAAATAATAACTCTGCTGATATCCAAATCCACAGTCACAACTCTTTTGACTCATACCTCGTCTCCTATGTTGTAGGTAGATGCTGCGTCCTCATCAAGGTGTAGAAAATCAACCATTCCAGTGAAAGACGAAAGATACGTCACAATAAGCCCATGAGGGGTAATCTGTTAAAACAAGACATCCGCAGACAATGTCAATCTCTCAAAAGGTTTTATCCAGAACACTAGAAATCAACTTGAAAGGGAATTCAAACAGCTTACAGTGACTTACGATCATTCCCGCATATTAAACTGGGATAGTTGGAAGTATTTAAAAATTGCCAATCTTATACTTTGTTTATGTGTAGCTGATTTACCCTTTTGATGCGTGCCCGGATCAGAAGTCCCGGCACGAGCGTATCTAGAGTCCATCCTTGCTGAATCTCTGCACAGGCCTTTCCAAGAGCCTGGGGATCCTGGGTCAGACGCACAACACGTCCATCGTTCTTGACTTCCTCTATCAGGACCGTTACGTACTGACCCACATTCAGATCTGAGATAAACAGGAAACTTACAATCATAAACGCTGCTTTTATTCTGTTCCAGTACATCCGAAAATAACTAATTTAGTCTACGCTGTTGTCCAAACCTGTATAACTTATTTATTATGAACAATAGTAAAATATAAAAGGTCAAATGTAAAATAATATTTTTGCATTTTATATCTTATAAGCAGTTCATGCCATACTGGCTTTGCCTGATATGAACGTTAGTAAATTATGACAATTTAAATTATTAGGTGAACTAATGGTAGTTCTATTAATCAACAAGAAGTGGGTAATTCATTGAATCTGCAGGAAAATCTGCACTGAAACAGCGTAATGATAATCATTTTTAAATCTGCTGCCGTCAGCAAAAAAGTTGTACTGAGGTCTTCTTGTGGGTTTCAACAAAATAAAAGTCAAAATTCATAAATGTTAGCATTGTAATTTTAATGTTCTTTTGTAACATAAAATAAGTAAGGGATAATGTACAGGCAACCTTTTATTGGCATATTTGTTTTAAATTAACATTTTTATCCTTCCGCGAAACGATATAGTACCACGTGACTAACATTCAAACTGTGTACGTTAGTAAGACAATTTAAATAGATTAATGTCGAAATTTTCCATTGTTAATTGTGGTTGTCCAGTGTTTGTCACAAGATGGCGCCAAACGGTAATCTTTGTTGGCATGGAGGGATTTTAAACATACAAGTAGTACCGGCTATGCGTTATTACTTTGGAGCGGTGATTATTTGAAAAGAACGAACCTGCAAATGTCTCAACTGACCAATCAGAATCAAGCATTCCAAAGAAGTGTAATAATCAAAAATAATGATAACAATCATTATAACAGCTCTATTAATACACTTATTATAACATTCTCCTTTGCTCAGCAAGGCTGCATTTATTTGTACATTAAGATTAAGATTCAAGAAGAGGGTCTTAAAATGGCCAAAGAATATTATTTTACTAACTTATTAATTTTACGTTTAGTTGTGGTTTGTTGGTAGGCTATAATGTCTACTAGAATGTTAGAAATGTTTTGTGTTAAGTAAATATTTTTAAATTGTTGTTTTATAATTGAGTTTTTTTTTTTGAAAAGCAAGACAAAACTGTAAAAAGCACATTTTGGCTATTTAATTCATGCAGTAGTGAAAAAATGGGAATATGGCAAAATACATAAGGGAAAAAAACGTGTTCGGTAATCGGCCTTCGACCCAGTGTTTAATTTTGGTCTTCGACCAAGAATTTTCATTTTGTTGCATCCCTAATAAATAGTTTCTGTATAGAAATCAAATCTGTGTTTGTGTCTGCTTTCCTACCTTGTTTTGAGGATGTGCTCTTTTTGGGCAGAAAAGCTTTAGTGCCAGTGATTCCGATGTCAACCAGGAAGCCGTGATCTTCCACACTCTCCACACAACCACTCAGTGTCTAAAATATTAAGACAGTCTGATCTTAGTTCACAAGTGACAAAATGATTATAGTTTCCAAAAAAAAATGTTGATGGAACACAACTGCTTTAAACATAGATGATAATAAGAAATGTTTCTTGAGCATCAAATCAGATTTCTGAAGAATCATGTGACACTGAAGACTGAAATAGTGATGTTAAAAATTCAGCTTTGCATCACATGAACAAAGCATCAAAAGAACACTGAACATATCATAAACATTCAATATTCATCACTATTTTGAAACATGCATCTATTTGCTTATGATATAAACAAAAATGCAAACTCACCATTCCACGTTTCAAAGAACCTGAACTCAACGTCTTGTTAACCAATTTCGGATTGATTGACACTTTAAGACTAATTTGACCCTCCTTAACAGACTCTAAAGACGACACAACACATCTGATCACCATTCCAGGAGTAAGAAGTTGTGGGAGACTAACAATTTCCTGTAAAGAGTAGACCAACACACAAAAAATGCATCATGCTGTTTAACAAAAAAACCTTCGCATACATCTTTATATTTTGTCGTTGTGCAGCTCTGATACCTTTAAACTGTCTTCAGTGTGCAGGTTGTCCTTAAGCATGTTGGTGTAGGGGTCACAAATGTTGCAGACTGGCAGATAACCAACGAGACCACTGGGGAGACCAACTACTGCCTCAAAAACTGTCACTTCCTTCACACAACCCAGCATCAGAGTGCCAACCTTCAGATTCTAGACAGAGAAACCAAGGGTCAGTGGCATGACTCAATTCGTTTGTGTTTGTTTCTAAAGACAGAGTTGCAAACAAAACTATTCAACCTCCCAGAGACTGCTCTACTTTCCAAATACAAGCTTTACTGAAGATCTAGGACTTTATAAAAATTGCATCTACAACAGTTTACTGGCATATTAAAAGTGATAATGTCAATATATAATGTAATGTTTTGGAGTAATAATTTTTTAATAACACACCTATGTCATAATTATTCAACCCCCCTTTTTTTATGGTAGAGAACTAAATTGTCTTTAAACACAATTGGGCCTTTGAAAAACTGAATTAGCTTGAGCTGTTACACATACATACATTCAGTTGAGTAGCAAATATGGTAAAGTCAACAGAGCTCTCACAAAAGCTATAGAGAAGAAATTGTTTTATTATATACTAGAAAGTCTAAGGGTACATGAAGATTTCCAAGACAAAAAAAAGTTCAGAGACAAAGCTGGCAGCCTTATTCTTTAGTTTAAAGTGTGTTTTTGAACCTTTGAGGGTGTTCAACAAAAAAGCACAATTTCATAAAATGTTTGATCAGAGCATCTGAGAAAAACCTGCAATGTACAGCCAAAGACTTGTAAGATGACCTGACAAAAGGAGGAAAAACATTTCAATACAGAGTATAAGAAGAACAAAAGACAAGTGTGGCCTTCATGTTGAGGCATCTTGCCGAACACCACTTTTTTTTTTTTTTCAAAAAAAAAAAAAAAAAAGGCCGACTTGAACATGCTAAAATTCTTTAATAGATCTGTGGAGTTCTGGAAGAATGTTTTATGGAGTGATGTGACCAAACTTGAACTTTTTGGACCTATGGATTAGCAGTATGTCTGGAGCAAAAAAGGCAAGGCTTATAAGCAGAAGAACACCATCTCCATCGTCAAACATGGAGGTGGGCCGGTCCTGTTCTGGGGTTGTTTTACTGTTGCAGGAGGTGAAAACCGTGACCATATGAAAAATGCCCATTTTGGCAAGAATTTTGAAGACTGAAGCTAATGATCAATGGACTTTCCTGCAGGACAATCATCTCAAAGTATCCATCCAAATCTACTTATGTTTGGTTCCACTTGGTTGAGTGGCCTGTTCAGTCTCCAGATTTAATTCTTATTGAAAACACTTGGCTGAATTTCAAGAAAGCAGTGGCAATGTGAAAAGCAAAGATTAGCCAAAACTTTTTCAGGAGGAGAATGGGCCAAGATTGTAGTAGAGAGGAGACAGAAGTTTCTAAGCACTTATAGGCAGTGTTTATTGGTGATTTTAAGGAATCAAAAATTCTGCACCAAAGTTTACTGTTGAACATGAGCGTTTAGAGCCAATTTGATTGTTTTTTTCATTCATCAACGTATGTTTTCAGAATTACTTAAATGTGTATTGAAAAACTTTCTCTAATAGTGTACTGATGCCTTTGTTTAATTGTTTTCACTCAATTTTGTTCTTTGCAGCAAAATGTCTTGCAGATCAAGAGAGTTGAGCAATTTCGATTGCAACTGTATATATAGTACATGCATATACATACCCGAAGATGAAGAATTTCCACACTGGGGGCAGTATTAAGTTTTAAATCCCCTGTTTCTACTTTTTGTTGTTTAGTTTTCTTCGTTTCATCCTTTTGCACGACCTTTCTCTTCTTCGCTTTTTCACGTGTCTGAAAAATATTAAGCACATACATAAGCACATTACACTCCAAACAGCTGCGGTACAGCTACTGAATGCACATTGTTCATAATAAAAATCACTGTTGTAGTCACCACCATCATCATTATCATCATCTTACTTCAAAAAGATTGTCCACATCATGTGCTTTAACAGACTTCTTGGACTCGGTGGCCTTCTCTGTCCCTCCACGGGGGAAATCTTCCTCCATAGACGCCATTTTTCACCATGAACCTAAATATAAAGTCTCTAAAGAAATCCAATAAAGACACAAAGGCAAAAACAGAGTCTTTTAAATAACATGTCTGCAACCATCTGTTCTTTACAAAACTGTGACACTGGACTACAAAACCAATAAGCCAATAATAACGTACACTGTATGGGTCGAAATGGTCCATTTTTCTTTTATACCAATAATCATTAGGATATTAGGTAAACATCATGTTCCATGAAGATATTTTGTAAATTTCCTACTATGAACATATCAAAACTTAATTTTTGATTAATAATACGCATTGCTAAGAACTTCATTTGGACAACTTTAAAGGCGATTTTCTCAGTATTTTGATTTTTTTGCACCCTCATATTACAGATTTTCAAATAGTTGTATCTCAGCTAAATATTGTCGTAACAAACCATACATCAATGGAAAGCTTATTTATTCAGCTTTCAGATGATGTATAAATCTCAGTTGTAAAAACTGCCCCTTACGACTGGTTTTGTGATCCATGGTCACATATCAAAAACACAACATATAATTTAAAAATAACACAACATTTAATCTACCTAATCCTTATATTTCAATACGCAACATCTGCCACTTAACTCATCTAGTGATAACAGCAAATTAACTTTACTTACGGTATAAAACGTTGTGTAGATTAATGCAAAACACTCAGTGCAAGTAAATCTCACATGTTCCTCAGAAGCGTGCGATCTGTACGACCCGGAGGTAAACACTGAGAGGCGGGATTTAAGATTTTACCGAAAGATGAAGAATCAACCAATAGGATGATGAGATAGTTAGAATGACGTCTTTGGGAACCTATTGTTTAAGCGTGAGAAGTGATTGACGTGAGCGTAATCCAATCGCTGCAGTTTATCCAGGCTATCACCGCGAAGGCGGGATTTCCTTAAATCATTCACTTTCCGGCTACTCCATTGAAGGGCACCAGTTTGCTTGGTAAGTCATGTTTCACATTTTAATAGAAATATCTTCTATTCAGCGTGTTTTAGAAATCTTGCCGTTTTAATATTGCTTGCAATACGAATATATACTGCTCGGTAAAACTCACAGATCGCATTTGCCATAAAGACGCTAGGTTTAGCTAACGAACTAAGATGCTAATATACAAATTATAATATTAAACCTCTGAATTTAAAACTTGACATATATAATCTCATGTTAAAGCTACAACTACATATTAGGAGCCACATAAAAGCAGCCTGTCATTATCCCAATATGTAGTGTTGTCCTTTACGCATTTTGTGTGACCTTACGTATTTATGAGAAACAGTGCATATCTTGATGAATTTATTTTCATTTATGAACGTCTATCAACAGTTTGCGCACAGAAATCATGGGAGGACACGACGCAGGAACTCAGCACCAGTTCACTGGCATCGCCAAGTACTTCAACTCATACACAATCACAGGCAGGAGGAATGTAAGTTAAACCGCACCGAAATGATACAAGTTCTGGCATAATTTTGCAAACTGAAGTACTTAAGTAAACCAAACTATCTTTTCTCTTGACCTTAGTGTGTGTTGGCCACATACGCCAGTATTGCAGCCATTATCCTCTTCTTCAAGTTGAAACCCAAGAAGCAAAAGGCCGTGAAATCAAGTTAATTTATAGTAGGTGCCACCCGAATTTAACTTAAACCAATTTACGTTTTCAAAAGTTGCATTCTGACTCTCTTTCCCTCTGTTTTCAGGATGTTTGTGATGAAACTAGGGGTGCGGAAAGCTGGATGTCCTTGTGTTGACCTTATCACTATGGTTCAGCTATGTAAAGAATAAAAAGATCACTTGTACCAAACAAACACTGGGTAGAAAACTTGTTTTATTTACACTTTTTAGGCACCGGTATTAAAATTTGTACAGAAATTGAGATCATATGCAACACATTTCAAAAACAATGACCAGAAGTTCTTCATTTACAAAAACAAAAGGAGACCAGCCACATCATTATGAGCCGTATGATGCATAAGGGCCTCGAAAACAAATGTGGCAGTGATGATATCGATGAGGAAAAGAAACAAGCTTACCATGAGCATCAGGTATAATGCAAGAGGTATTAATGGCTGCTCCCAGGTAGCTCATGTACGCTCAGTGCTTGTTGGTTCATTATGATGAACCATTATTATGAACCCATTTCACATGTTCGGATGAGCAGTAATTGTGATATAATATGCACCATTCACAAAAACAAACACAGCTATGTAAAGTCATTGTCCTCAGGAATACACAGCCACTTCACTGGGAGTTGTATGCGCCTGTGGCCAGTAGTAGGTTGCGTCTGGTGAAGTGCAGATGGGTGACGGGTGTGGATTTGCTGTGGTACGTCCCGAGCAGCAGTTCATGCGAATTATCGGGCAGGTGAATGTGGCCAGTCGCTGCGGTGAAGTCGTCTGTCTCCACGTCATCGAAAGCCTTCAATGAGTCCCACAGCCGAACGGTGTTATCCATAGAGCCTGGAGCAAAACACATAGGATTTCAAGTTGAACTGAATGACATTTATTGCTATTAAACCTGTGAGGACTGACATGAAATTTTAGTGAAAAAGATATCAATTAAATGCAACAGTTTATTCAAAACACATTTCAGTTTTATTCAGTGGCCCAAACTGAGCAAAAATTTGATGCAGAAACTGATCTTTACATGACCGAAAAGTAAGATGAAATTCTGATCGCTTGTAATGTAAATCAATGAGATCTGTATAACAGACTCCTTACATAAAATGCATAAAAATATAAGCTGTCACTCCATATCATCCAATGTTCCTCAAAAGCCTGATTTATCATATTTCACAAATTTAAAATGTAATTATTTTGAAAGAATGATGTATGGATTATCAAGTAAACACAAGAAAAAAGACATACCACAACCGAAAAAGGGAAGTTTTTAGAATTGTACTAAAAAGCCTCTGACTTAAAAAAAAAAACGTATACAGGAGACATTCAGTGGATTGTGTGCGGACCTGATGCGAGGATTTCTCCGTCTCTGCTGAACTTGAGGGCATAAATTGTGTCTGTGTGACCCTTCAGCTCTCCGATCATCAGCCCATGTCCAATATCCCATAGTAAAACTCTCCCGTCTGTGGATCCAGATGCCAGGAACTTTCCGTTTGGTGAGAATGCTAAACAATGGATGGGCCCCTGAAAAACAATCATTATCACTTTTTTAATGTTACTCAAATGACTCAAAAATTTGGCTATATAAGGGCCATTGGGTAATAAATTACAAATGAGATGGACAAAGTTGAGCAGGTTTGTCAGTGATGGGGTTGAAATGACATGACAAGTAGTTGTTCATGAGTCCCTCGTTAAACAGCCTGCTATTCTTGAGAAAAATCCTTCAGGACCCACATATTCTTTGGTTTTCCAGCATTTTTGTGTATTTGAACCCTTTCCAACAATGACTGTATGATTTTGAGATCCATGTTTTCACACTGAGGACAACTGAGGAACTCATATGCAACTATTACAGAAGGTTTAAACACTCAACTGATGCTCCAGAAGAAAACACAATACATTAAAAGCCAGGGGTGTAAACTTTTGAACAGAATGAAGATGTGTACATTTTTCTAATTTTGACTAAATATCATATTGTTTTCATTTAGTACTGCCCTTCAGAAGCTACAGAAGATACTCATGTTTCCCAGAAGACAAAATAAGTTACATTACCCTGATCTTTAAATTCCAAAAGTTTTCACCCCCTGGCTCTTAAAGGAACACTCCACTTTTTTTGGAAATAGGCTCATTCTCCAACTCCCCCCGAGTTAATAAGTTGATTTTTACCGTTTTGAAATCCATTCAGCCGTTCTCCTGTTCTGGCGATATCACTTTTAGCATAGCTTAGCATAGATCATTGAATCCTATTAGACCAATAGCATCACGTTCAAAAATGACCAACGAGTTTCCATATTTGTTGTATTTAAAACTTGACTCTTCTGTAGTTATATCGTGTACTAAGACCGGTGGAAATGCAAAGCTGCCAGTTTCTAGGCTGATAAGATTAGGAACTACACTTCCATTCCGGCGTAATAGTCAAGGAAGTTTGCTGCTGTAATATGGCCGAAGCAGGCAGAGTATTATCAGAAATGAGTTCCCAGCTAGTTTAGCATTTGCGTGGTATTACTGCTCCTGCTTCAGCCTTATTACGGCAGCAAACTTCCTTGACTATTACGCCGGAATGGGAGTGTAGTTCCTAATCTTATCAGCCTAGAAAATTGAAGCTTTGCATTTCCACCGGTCTTAGTACACGATATAACTACAGAAGAGTCAAGTTTTAAATAGGACAAATATGGAAACTCGTTGGTCATTTTTGAACGCGATGCTAATGGTCTAATAGGATTCAATGATCTATGCTAAGCTATGCTAAAAGTGATATCGCCAGAAAAGAAGAACGGTTGAATGGATTTCAAAACGGTAAAACTCAACTTATTAACTCGGGGGGAGTTGGAGAATGAGCCTATTTCCAAAAAAAGTGGAGTGTTCCTTTAATGCATCGTGTTTTCTTCTGAAGCAGAACAATGGATAGTTTAACTGTTCAGGACAAACAAGGGACTCATGAATAACTATCACTAAAAAAAACAAAAACAGCTGTGGATTATTCAGGTAACAAGACAGTGTAAAGAATCAAGTGCATGTAAACTTTTGAACGGTGTCATTTTTAAAAATTTCTCTTGTAGACTATATGTAAACGTCTTTTATGTGAAATATCTTATTCAGGTCAGTACTAAACAAAAAAATACCATGCATTTTGCATGATACATTTACAGATACATTTCGCGGATTCTGCAAGGTGTATGTAAACTTTTGACTTCAACTGTAAATAGCACTAAAAGGGAGAAAATTAATAATGAAAGAACTTCACAGAGACGGCGATGCAGTGCACTTTCAAACACAAATGAGACCAATGGGATTTCCTTTGCAGTACTCATATAATTCAGTCACCGTTGGAAGCTTTCAATACCTTGTGACCTGTGAAAATGCGGACACAGTTTCCATTCAGGACATCCCAGAGGCGTACAGTGCGGTCAGTCGAGCCTGTGGCCACATAGTTAGAGTTGGGGTGGAATCGCGTGCAGGTCACGTCAGCTAGATGCCCAGCAAATATCCGCAAGGGCTGGTAATGATCTGTCGCCCAAAGACTGGGAAGAAAATGAAGATATCCTATTTGATTTAAGTCTTGAAAACAAGTCTTTTGCAAATCTTGCCATTCACAAACAGATCTTTTTATAACCACATTGTGAAACAGACTATATGATAATCATATGATAAGCTATTTGACTGAAAACCTGTCAAAAAATATTCATGTTACATTTCTTCCTAAAATCCAAAAACAAAATTTAATTTTGCTTAGTATTTGTTGATTTAAAGGGATAGTTCACCTAAAAATGAAAATTATGTCATTAATTACTCTCCCTCAGGGCCAGAAAGCTCTTGGATTTCATCAAAATGATCTTAATTTGTAAACGAAGGTCTTACAGCTTTGGAACGACATGAGGGTGAGTTTTAAAGAGTTTTAATTTTTGAGGAAATAAC
This sequence comes from Garra rufa, assembly GCF_049309525.1. Classification (NCBI taxonomy): domain Eukaryota; kingdom Metazoa; phylum Chordata; class Actinopteri; order Cypriniformes; family Cyprinidae; genus Garra; species Garra rufa. The sequence goes on from NC_133366.1 coordinate 11,761,460, forward strand.
GAGAATCTACCATACCGTGCTACTCTGTCGTGTCCTCCAGACACAAAGTAATAACCGAAGGGTGAGAACTGAGTGTCCCACACTGGATAGTTGTGTCCTTTATACCCCACGAGACATGTAAACGTCTGCAAGCTCCACAGTCTGATTGTACTGTCCTCAGAACTGGACAACAGATAGTTCCTAAGAGACAAAGAGATATTAAAGCACAGTTAGATGCATAACACTGCAGGAAGATAATGAATAATGCAAAAAATGTTTAGTCTATAGCAAACTATTTGTTTGATTGTACTCATGCGTACACACCTCACCACTGTCCTGTATTACCTAGCGATACTTTAGAGGACGCATTTGATACCTGTCTGGACTGAAGCTGACACCATATACAGGCCCGCTGTGACCGTAGAGGATCTTTGACTCACTGGCCGTCTTCTCATCCATGATTCTCTCCAGAACATCATCAGACTCTTTATCAATCAAATTCAGCTCTAGAGAACAAGACAGCAAAATTGAAATCATATAAGACACCATACACCACTTACACTGGAGTCTAGAAGAAGAAAATTTGGGATTGTCTTTAAAAGTAAAGTAAAGTTTAATATATAGGTATCTATCTACGTACCTGCTGCAGATTTGACTTTTCGTAATTTTTTGGGTGTGACGCTCCATACTCGGACCGTGGAGTCTGAAAACCCTCCCGCTAACAGACTGGAGTCGTCTGTGAAGTCTACCGCTGTCAAACCCTGAGCAACACACACACAATCAGCATGTGTGAAGTCCAGCAACACCAAACTAAACCATCAACAGAAACACTACCAACCTGGTAGGCGTTGAGGAACGTATAGAAGCAAATGGAAGGCAGGTTCTCTGGGCCGAGCCGGATTCTTTTGGTGCTCTCCTTCAAGTACATGATCTTATCCAGTTTGTCCGAGTCTTTCAGCTCCGGCAGAGGGATCCTGTCAGACAGAGAGGTTATGAAACTATACAGTTTTCAATCATTTTTAAGCATCATCTAAATTGTATTGAAAAATATATGTCCAATATACTCCATCTTTTAAAAGTTTGGGGTCAGTAAGATTTTTTAAAGTACCTGAAACAAGTCTGTGTTTAAAATAGCTGTTTTTTATTGAAAATATTTTAAAATGTAAGTTATTTCTGTAATGCAAAGTTGAATTTTCTTCAGTGTCACATGATCCTTCAGAAATCATTCTAATATGCCCATTTATTTTCAATAAACAATTTTATTATTATCAATTATTATCAATGTATTCTTCTAACTGAAAGAAAAAAATGTGTCACTTTTAAATTTAATGTGTCCTTTTTGTAAAAAAAAAAATGTTATAGAAGTTCACTTCCAGAACCAAAAGTTACAGATAATGTACTCATCTTCTTGTCATCCAATAATATGTTCATGTCTTTCTTCAGTCACAAAGGTTTTTGAGGAAAATGTTTCATTTTTCTCCATATAATGGACTTAAATGGTGCCCCGAGTTTGAATTCCCAAAATGCAGTTTAAATGCAGCTTTAAACGATCCCTGCTGAGGTAGAAGGGTCATATCTAGCGAAACGATTGGTTATTTTCATTTTAAAAAATACAATTTAAATACTTTTTAACCTCAAACGCTTGTCTTGTTCTCCCTGAACTCTGTGTATTCTGGGTTAAGACAGATAGGGTATGTTGAAAAACGCCCATCGTATTTTTCCCTTAACTTCAAAAATCATGCTACAAAGCTACAGAAGTACCGACCCAGTGTTTGCAAAGTGAACATGCAAAAAAGATTAAACATGCTTAACAAAAAAGGTAAAACAGCGATGTAAGATGATTTTAAAGTTCAGGGAGAGCAAGACAAGATGAGCGTTTGACTTTAAAAAGTATATAAATTGTATTTATTTTATGAAAACACCCGATTGTTTCGCTAGATAAGACTCTTCTTCCTCGTCTGGGATCATTTACAACCACATTTGGGATCGTTTGAAGCTGCATTTAAACTGCATTTTGGAAGTTCAAAATTGGGGCACCAATGAAGTCCACTATATGAAAAAAATCGACAAAATTTTACGACTGAAGAAAGAAAGACATGAAAATCTTGGATCACAAGGGGGTGAGTACCTTATCTGTAATTTTTTGGTTCTGGAAGTAAACTTCGCTTTTAACTTCAAATTTCAAAAACTGATTATACAAGTAATTTCAATCTGTCATACCTGTTCTGTTGAGGAGCGTTGGGGTCTTGTTTCTTACTCTTGGAGCCCATATTGTCCTTTTTTGTTTTCTTCTTCTTTGGCTTCCCTTCCTCATTCTCTGCTTCCTCATCTTCATCATCTAACGGGACCTCGATCTCTGGCTCCTTTAGCAGCCCGTAGAATACCTGGTACCATTACAAACAAGACATTACATCATTAACACAATCATTTTTGAACAAGATATGATTTTAATTCAAAAGGTGATAGTGGGATGTTTTTTAAAATCTCTTTAAATGAATTTCCTTAAAAGTGCAAACTCTCCACTGTGATCTCATCAAATATCTAAATCAAATTAAGAAAACATCCCTTATACACTGACATCCAAAAGATTTTCATTTAGATTTTAGGAAATCAATACTTTCACTCAGCAAGGGATTAAACTGATCAAAATGGACAGTAAGTCATTTATAATGTTGCAAAAGATTTCTATTTCAAATAAATGCTCTTTTGAACTTTTTATTTATCAAATAATTCTGAAATAATATATCATGGTTTCCACAAAAATATTAAGCACAAATGTTGTTGTTTTTTTTAAAGATTGATACAAAGAAGAAATGTTTCTTGACAGCAAATCAGCAAATTAGAATGATTTCTAAAGGATCATGTGACACTGAAGACTGGAGTAATGATGCTGAAAATCCAGTTATTTTAAACTGTAATAATACTATTTACTATGTTTTGACCAAATAAATGCAGCTTTGTTGACCATCAAACATCAAACTTTTTAACTGTATATTTTTTAAATGTAAACATATCTAACCTTGGCTTTATTAACTTCTCGTCTGGCCTCTCCCGCAAGACTGCCGGACATGCTGTCGATCTGGCCCTTGCTGCGAGGCATACCGTCAAAGATGTCAATGTACAAGTGCTCTTGAATGATGTTCCATATCTGGTTATTATGCCTTTCCTGCAAGTGTCTCTTCAGCAGCTGGTACGAGTCTCTGGAGATGCGCAGCACGAATCGGCTGGTGCGAAAGTCCAGCAGCGCCTCGTTCCCCTTCAGGTGCTCTTTCTTACTGAGGCCACAGAGAACACGCAGGTCATCCTGATAGTAACACTCCTGATCACCGCTAAACCTATCAGGAAAGATGAACTGGTTAAGTCACTACTGAAGAGTCCAGTGTTTTATTTAAAGAATAAAACGTGCTTTATGAATAATTCCACATGCAAACAAGATCTGATGCTTACTTATCAAAGAAAGCCTTTGCTTCATTCTCATTGTTGTTGTAGACCAGCTCCAGGTACATGTGAACGAACAGAGGGTAGAAGAGCTGGGACAGCTCCGCTCGGTGACAGTCCAGAACGGACTCTATGAAGCTCTTCAGGCCGCTGTAGTACACTTTATACAGGGATGGGTCCCCCTGCTGGCTGTACGCTGACAAGACCACACTAACATCTGGATGGTCCTCCGCTCCTGCAACAAACAACATAAACATCAATGGCAAATCACACCGGGAAATGTATGTTTGCATGATCTATGATGCATCTGCATATTAAAAGACCAGGGATATCAGAGATTTCACAAATCTTTTTTTATTCCAGAATTGAGATTGTATTATATTTTTACGAATATTTTGAATTGAACTTTTAATCTTTAAATTTAGATTTTTCATTTTAATTTTAGTTACAATTTTAATCAATGTATTCAAATAAATAACTATAATAACCCTGATATCTACACTGACTTGTTTGAAGAACTATTTACAGTAAATACAGTAACAAAGTTATGTTACAGCAATATTTATTTGTTTATCAACTATTTTTTTTTTACTTATTTTATTTTGAACCACAACATTGCAGTACAGTGTTACAATTTAGCATGTTAATCCAAGTTTTAATGTTTTTTTAAAGTCTCCAAAGTACAGCAAAAACCGTGAAATTTCAAAATATTTTTACCATGTAAAAGATCTATTCGAACATATTTTAACTTATTCCTGTGATTTCAAAGCTGAATTTTTAGCATCATTACTTCAGTCACTTGATCTTTCAGAAATTATTCTAATATTTTGATTTGCTGCTCAAAAACATTTCTTCTTATTATTATGTTGAAAACAGTTCAGTAGATTTTTTTTCATGTTTCTTTGATGAATAGAAAGTTCAAAAGAACAGCATTTATCTGAAATAGACATCGTTTGTAACATTATAAATGTCTTTATCATCACTTTTGATCAATGTAAAGCTTCCTTGCTAAATAAAAGTATTTATTTCTATAATTTCTTTCCCAAAAACAAAAAAAATAATAATAATAACATTACAAAAGTTTTTTTTTTTTTTTAATTTTAGATAAATTCTAATATTTGGATCTTTCTATTCATCAAAGAATCCTGAAAAATATACTCAACTGTTTTAAATACTGATAATAATAAAAATGTTTCTTGAGCAGCAAATCAGCATATGAGAATGATTTCTAAAGGATCATGTGACACTGAAGACTGGAGTAATGATGCTCAAAATTTAGCTTTGATCACAGGAATAAATTACATTTTAAAATATATTCAAATAGAAAGCAGTTATTTTAAATAGTAAAAATATTTAACAATATTAGTGATTTCGCTGTACTATGAATCAAACAAATTCAGGCTAATTATTTTCAAAAGTATTTTTTTTTTAATTCAGCCAATGCTTATGTTAATTCAAGACAAATAATAATAGTGTTTTGTAGTTTTACTTTAAGTTGCCTATTATAAACCTGATATCTATTCTACTTCAAATTATTTGTACAACTATTATTAGTAAACACAGTAACTTATATTATATATAATATATAACAAGTTATATTACAGCAATATTTAATTTTTCTGTGCATCTACATATAGTACAGAAAAAAAACATCACCTAAATGTAACCAGACCTTTTTATATGTATGAACTTTCTGCACAAAGTGGCCAAATGATGGTAAAAAATGTCGTAAAGTCATTATTCAAATGCACTATATCTATGTAAGATTATATGGAGGGTTATATTGTTGATGCAATTGACCTTTTGTAAAAACTACATCAACATCATAGGAAAAACATAAAGCTGAATTTGTACTGATGTTTTTAACAACTTAAAAGGTGCCATGCACCTTTTAGTTTATTTATTAAAGCTGCACTGCATGGTAAATATCATGAATCAGAAGTTGTAGGTGACACTCACTCTTAGTTGGCATGGGAGTCAATGTGCTTTGGGGGGCGGCTGCTGATGCCATGGATACCCGGCTGAGCAGAGAGTTTGCCTCCCCTCCATCCCCTTCAGCTTTCCCTCCTCCGCTGCCATCGAGAGCCTGTAAATCCTCCTGGTCTTCGAGACCGGCTTCCCGCCGCAAGATATCCACCGACTCCGTCAGTTTATTCCGCTTTAGAAACTGCAGAACTGCGATCAAAGTTTGCTGGTCCTCCATCTTCGGAGCCGCGCCGGCGGGGGCAGCGGTGATGGGCGATGAGGACAGGGTCCCGCTGGCTGTGTTCCCCGAGAGGTTTGACGTCCCATCGCTGAGAATTTCTGGCTTTGTTTCTTTCTCTGCGTCCAGCTCCATCGGTCCATCTTGCACAGCCGCCATTTTTCCCTGGCGCTGGTAGCAATGGCGTCATGACGTACGCAGCGTAGTACGTCATGACGTACTGAGTGCTTTTTTGATTCAGTAGCTAGAGTACAGTGAAAGAAAAAAAAGAAAAAAAAAACCTAGAGTACAGTGTGATTTAAAAAAAAAAATAAAAAATAAGTGGCAGTATTTGCCCGTTGAAACTGAATGTTTTGAGGCATTTTTCTTTTGGAAGGGCATTTAAAAAAGATAAATAAATAACATAATGTCGTCCCTGTACGTCACACACTTAAATTTAATTTGAATAAATTAATAGAAATACATTAAAATCTAAGAAATTCTTGATATTACATATACAGCCATATTAAGTATCATATTACATCATAATAAAATAAAGGCGAACGCAACAAGTATACGTTTTAAAAAAATTCTGAAAACCTTATTTTACACAGTATCTACTGAAAGTATTTTTTAAACAAATATTAAATATGTTACATATATTTTAACCCTCTACAAATAGTCCTAAGTGGCTGTACGTAGATTTTGGAATTGACACAATAGAGAACAACCATCCAGACAAGTCATAGATCCCTGATATTTCTTAAAATTTACATTATATTCCTATAAAGTGGAATTCTCACACTTAATCATCATTGGTTTGAGGATTCTCCACCCATTTCCCTTCAGGGCGCGCAGCTCAAGGAGCGCGTACGTCACGTAAACGCGTTCACAATTTCGAAATCAAGTTGCGTTGTTGAGCGGAGAGCTTTACGTTTGAAAGCGCATCTTTACGTAAAAGACGTATTATTTTCCAAAGCGACTGTAGAGGCCCTAATGTAACAGCGAGAGATGAGGGAAGAGAGGGAGTAATGCGCCATCCTTTACTTTCCGGTAGGAAGTAGTGGTGGGAACTCTGACTAATTTCAGTGAGTCGGTTCTTTTGAACACTTCGTTGCAAAGAATCAATTCAGGGATTCTTTACGTCATGACGAAAGTACGTCACCACGTGGTCCCGGCGTGGCTCTAAACGGTACAGTACAGCCACATGTAGACACATATTTCTGTTTATTATTTGATTGTGCCAATGCTGCACACTCCTTTAGTTTAAAAGACATCATTTTTTTATTATTATAATAACACTAAAAATAAACCACTGGAACAGGTTATACATATTATTAATATAAATATATATTTATTTATTTATTTTATATGGTAATTTTTTCATTCACACACAAACATTTGCAGATAGTTTCCCATCCTATCCCCTTTTTAAAGCTGAATTTAACTAATTTTAAAATCGCTTTATCTTATAATGAATTTAAAAAAAATAAGGTTCCTGAAATATTACAGAGAAGTATTTATAGAAAATCCATACATTTTAGATGCTTTCCTTGTGTATGATTGTTTGAATCTCATTGTAATGTCTCTGTAATGTCCTCTGTAAGAGGGTTTTATGAATTTTTTAAATTTTCAAAAAAAAAAATTATTTAGAAAATTATTCTAATAATAATATACCAATAATATAGCCTGGAAAAATCCAGACCCTAATCTATTAAGATTCAAATTGTGCTCTCGCGAGACCTCTGGATTTCCAGGGTACCAATAATACATAATTACAATAATAATAATTTAACAAATATAATAATTATTATAATAATTATTTATTTAATTAATTACATTTATTTCTTGTTGTTTATGTAACATTTTAATTTATTATAAATATATATGTTTGTGTGCATTTGTGTTGGTTTATTATGATTAAATTTATAACTATTGGTCAGTATTTTATGGATTTGTGTTGTTATCCCTTGGCAGTGTTCTTTCTTTATTGACTGTTTAAGCATTTACAATAAAAAAAAAAAAAAAATATATATATATATATACATATATATTGCTGCTTATTATGTCTTTTTGATAACATTTTATGTAAAAGAGAGTGTTTAGTGTCCCAGTTCAGTTTAGAACCTAAATATAATTTGCATTTACATAACAATTGCGTGCTTTCCTCTAAATGTAAATAAGACACAGTATGTCTCGGAAGAAGAATTGCTGGATAAAGTCGTTATTTTTATTTTCTTTGCACACAAATTAATATTCTCGTAGCTTTGTGAAATTACGGTTGAACCACTGATGTCACATGGACTATTTTAACAATGTCCTTACTACCTTTCTGGGCCTTTTAAGGTGTCAGTTGTGTTGCTGTCTATGGAGGGTCAGAAAGCTTTAGGATTTCATCAAAATATCTTTGTGTTTCAAAGAGGAATGAAGGTCTTACGGGTTTGGAACGACATGAGTGTGAGTAATTAAAGGGGTAGTTCACCCAAAAATGAAAATTTGATGTTTATGCTTACCCCCAGGGCATCCAAGATGTAGGTTTATTCATTTCATTTAGCAGACGCTTTTATCCAAAGCGACTTAAAAAATTGGGAATACAACAAGTGATTCATCCTAAGGGGGCTGACCGACATAGGAAGGGTTCAAAAATACCATAATCAGGCGTTGTTAGAAGAGTGCAGGCTAGAAGGGGAGGTAGAGAAAAAGTGACTTTGTTTCTTCAGCAGAACACAAACAAAGATTTTGAACTCAATATAAAGTGCAGTCTGTCAGCCATATAATGGCAGTGGATGGACACCAGACCTTTAAAAGTAAAAAAAAAAAAAAAACATGCACAGACAAATCCAAATTACACCCTGTGGCTCCTGACGATACACTGATGTCCTAAGACATGAAATTATCATTTTTTGTGAGATACTGGTCAGTATTTATATCATTTTTTACCTTTGATACACAGCCACGTCCAACTGTCATGAGCATGAGTTTTTCATCCGGCTCGTTACATGTGTACGTGCTCTGGCATGGTATACGCAAAAGCTGAAAAGGGAAATCGGTGAAAAGTCAACAGTCCCGGATGAGTTTGCGCAAGCAAACGTAATCTTTTAGCTTTAAATCTGTTTGAACAATCAGGATAAGCGCAAGTAATTACCATTTTGAATAGCCCACAATCTCTGTGCACTAAACAATGTTGTCTTCACATGTAACGAGCCGGATGAAAAGCTCATGCTCATGACAGTTGGACGTGGCTGTGTATCAAAGGTAAAAAAAAATTATATAAATACTGTTCAGTTTCTAGCCAAAACCGATCGTTTCGTGTCTTTGGACATCAATGTATCGTCACGAGCCGCAGGGTGTAATTTGGATTTGTCTGTGCATGTTTTTTTTTTACTTTTAAAGGTCTGGTGCCCATCCACTGCCATTATATGGCTGGCAGACTGTACCGGTTTGAGTTAAAAATCTTTGTTTGTGTTCTGCTGAAGAAAAAAAAGTCACCTACATCTCGGATGACCTGCGGGTAAGCAGATAAACATCAAATTTTCATTTTTGGGTGAACTATCCCTTTAATGACATAATTTTCATTTTTAGGTGAACTATCACTTTAAGAACAGCCCGGACCAGCCCGGTTGAGGAACGAGTCGTTTGGACTAGACTAGAGCGTTTTGAAAGATTCATTCAAAAAGATTCGAATCATTCGGAATGATTTGTTCATGAATCTCACTCACATCGCTAGCTGAGGAGGCATCTAGAGCGGCTGTGTCAGTCGAAAGGAAACATCTTCAGGGATTCTTGAGGAGCTCACGAAAAAGCTAGCGACATCCGTCCCTTCATCTGGAAGAAAGATGCCTGAATTATTTGCGTTTTATCGGATGTAGATCAGTGTTCACGGACTGATGCGGCCATGGCAAGTCTCGGTGTCAGCTTTATCGAAACACGCCTGCAACATCTAAAGGATATAAAGTGAAAGAATAATCATAATTGAGTAAGTTTATCTGATCTCGGCAGACTTCATCTGTGCGCATGCGAGATAACAGTTCTGCGCTCTGGATATGCTGATGTGAACTGATACAGGCTGAATGTCTGTTCAAGATAATGTGATTTCGTCTTTCCATAGACATTTTTCTCTGACATTATCATCGGCAAGTCTGAAACGGGGACTAATTTGTGCCATTCGGGTTGTAAAGTGTTTTTAAACGGCACGTTTGATGGTTAATGAACGGATATCTTCATCCACAATCAGCTGACCACCTCTGAATTCATTGCATTAGAAGAGATATCCTGGAGTTTTCCTTTATTTGCTTAAACAGAAGCTTATTCGGAACCCAGATTCATTCTTGTCTTAAAGGAGCCTATAAGGAGTGTGGTTAAAGAGTAACGGGATCTTGGAGATGTCAGGCCGGCCTAGGACCACCTCATTTGCGGAGAGCTGCAAGCCAGTGCCGCAGCCTTCAGCCTTTGGCAACATGAAAGTCAGCAGTAAGTACCAACATCTACTCTATATCTCATATTGAAGGCTATCTCAGCCAAACAGCATAAACATACAAGAAATTCATAATCGGTTATGATTAGGATGGATGTGTATAATGTACAGTTTGTGAGCATCTGCCATGTAATCTTGCCCCTAATGTAATGCTGCCTGAATCTCAAGGGATGGGTCAGGTCCTGTCTCTTATTATCAGATCAGCTCAATGGAAATACATTTGCTGCATTGTGCACTAAGGAAGCACCCTGCTTAGGCATCATTGCACAGCTCAGTAGTTTATACCAGGGAGGTTGCAGTGGCCAGAGCTTTTTTTTTTTTTTTTTTTTTAGCTGAGATAATGACTGCGTTAACATGCATAAGGAGTGTCAGATAATAATCAGAAGTTGTCATATAAGCATCATGTAAACACAACACCATGAATCAGGGTTGTTATAGTTATTATATAGTAAACAAAATTGTTTACTATTATTAACAACAAAAACAAACCTATTATATATATATATATATATATATATATATATATATATATATATATATATATATATATATATATGGATATGACTAAAACACAGCAAAATGACTAAATCTTTAAAATAAAATAAAAACAGGAAAATACAAAAATAAAAACAAAATTAAATAAAAACTACAATAATATTAATAAAAAAATACAAAAATACAATAATGTCTAACTGATCCTAAAATAACACTGACTTAATTACTATAACCAGATTAAACCAATATTACCATAACCAGATTAAACCAAAATAAAAAAATGAGAAGACGTATTCTCATTTGCGTTTAGTTTAATTTGATGTACTAAAATAACTAAAACTTAAAAATAAAAATGAATAAAAAAACTATATAGACATATTAAAAAACAAATAAAAATGACAAAACACAGGAAAATTACTAAAACCTTTAGTAAAATAAAATGGAAACAAAATTTAAAATATGAATAAAAACTACAATAACATTATTAAAAACTACAATAATACAATAATATCTCATTGATTCTAAAATAACACTGACTTGATTACCATAACCAGATTAAACTAAAAGGATGAAATAAGACTTAAAATAAGATTTTAATTCAGCTAGTGGCCAAAGTTACATTTTACATTTGCGTTGTTTGACTTGATGTACTAAAATAACTAAAACCTAAAAATAAAATGACAAAAACACAGCAAAATTACAAAATCTTTAATTAAAATAAAATGAAAATAAAATATACAAATAAAAACAAATTTAAAATATGAATTAAAACTACAATAATATTAATGAAAACAATAATGTTAATAAAAACTACAATAGTATCTCAATGATCCTAAAATAACAGACTTGATTACCATAACCAGATTAAACCAAAATAAAAAAATAAGAACATTTATTTTAATTCAGCTAGTTGCCAGTTATATTTCTTATTTGTGCTATTTATAGACATACAAAAAACAAATAAAAATGACAAAAGCACAGCAAAATTACTTAAACTTTAACTAAAATAAAATAAAAATAGAATATACAAATGAAAACAAATTTTAAATAGTAATAAAAACTAAATTAATAATACAAAAATATCTCAATGATCCTAAAATAACACTGACTTAATTACCATAACCAGATTAAACCAACATTTTGGGTTACAGAAGTCTGAAAAAGACAGCTGTCACATGATATATTATTAGGGTATTTATTCCAAATAAATGTGTTTATTTGACACAAATGTCTGATTAAGGAATACAGATTTATATATATATATATATATATATATATATATATATCATTAGATTAACACATTACATGATGACCATATTCTGATATTAATCAGAATATTGTTCACAAACAGAATATTGTCACGTATACATTGTGATATTAATCAGAACATTGCTGTGTACAAATAAAGCTGTCATTTAAAGAGACAGTTCACCAAAAATTTGTCTCAAACCTGTAAGAGTTTCTTTCTTCTGTTGAACAAAAAAGAATACATTTTGAAAAATGCTGGTAAAAAAAAACAGTTGATGGTAGCCTTTTGTGTTCAACGGAAGAAAGCAACTCATACAAGTTTGGAACAGCTTGAGGGTGAGTAAATAACACAATTCTATTTTTTTCTGTTTTTTGAACTGTGCCTTTAAGTTTAATCTGAGACCCTTTTAGCTTCAGACTCATTGTTCTACCAAGAAAGATGTTCTATGATGATCTCAGGGCTTGTTTTAGTGCTCAGAGATCCTTGAATAGGTATTGATTTATAAGCCATGAATGTCTTGAGGCACAGCTTACTACCTGATATCTCACGTACTCTCTAGCTGGATAATGTTTAGCTGCCTGAGCTGTAAAATTGTCCATTGCCCCTCTTTGAACCCATGCCCCATGGTTTGACTGACAGGCCTCTCTCCTGAGCCTTAGCTCAGCTGGATCACTCATTTCCTGCACTAATGATGTGTATCTCACCACTGTGCTCCTCAGGAAAGGAGGATCAGAGGGATGTGTGTGACTCACCTCTGACTCTGTTCCTCTTTTCCAAGTGTCCATACCTACAGTAGCTGTCGGTAGAGTCACAGGCATCTTAACAATAGGGGAGGATCTGCGGATTGCCACTTAAAGGAGAAGTTCACTTCCAACAAAAATGTACAGATAGTTTACTCACCCCCTTGTCATCCAAGATGTTCATGTCTTTCTTTCTTCAGTCGTAAAGAAATTATGTTTTTTGAGGAAAACATTTCAGGAATGTTCTCCATATAGTGGACTTCTATGGTGCCCATGAGTTTGAACTTCCAAAATGCAGTTTAAATGCAGCTATAAAGGGCTCTAAACAATCCCAGATGAGGAAGAAGGGTCTTATCTAGTGAAACAAAAATGTACAATTTATATACTTTTTAACCCCAAAACGCTTGTCTTGTCTAGCTCTGCGTAAACTCTGTGTATTCCAGTTAGGGTATGTTGAAAAACTCCTTTCTCGTTTTTTCCTCCAACTTCAAAATCGCCCTACATCGCTGTTGTACCTTTTTTTGTAAAAGGGTGTTTGACCCTCCTTGTGCATTCACTTTGTAAACACTGGGTCTGTACTTTTGCAGCGATGTAGGATGATTTTGAAGTTGGAGGAGAAAATAAGATGGGAGTTTTTAGACATTCCCTAACTGTATTGAACTGGAATACATAGAGTTCACACAGAGCTAGACAAGACGAGCATTTGAGGTTAAAAAGTATATAAATTGTACATTTTTTTTTAGAAAATAACTGATCATTTCGCTAGATAAGACCCTTCTTCCTCGGCTGGGATCATTCAGAGCCCTTCAAAGCTGCATTGAAACTGCTTTTTGGAAGTTCAAACTTGTGGGCACCATAGAAGTCCACTATATGGAAAACAATCCTGAAATGTTTTCCTCAAAAGACATAATTTCTTTACGACTAAAGAAAGAAAGACTATCTTGGATGACAAGGGGGTGAGTAAATTTTCTGTACATTTTTGTTCTGGAAGTGAACTTCTCCTTTAACACATCCATGTCTGTGTAATGGTGTTTGACCATAATGGAAACTCAGTGTTTCATTAGATTATTTTCTATTGGGATTGGATTTGGAGGGTTTAAAAGCAGCTATGTGCAGCTTGTATGTTTCCTCAAACACTATGTACGACAATGCAATTGTGAAAAAATAGAATAGAATAGAATTATTATTATTATTAGTTCTCTAAAAACAGCAAATCAGCATATTAGAATGATTTCCGAAGGATCATGTGACACTGAAGACTGGAGTAATGATGCTGAAAATTTAGCTTTGCATCTCAGTAATTGCATTTAAAAATATATTCAAATAGAAATTAGTCATTGTATATTATAATATATGTATATATATCTGATCAGCTGACAGCCAATGATTCCCAGCATCAGCCGTAGCAGCTGACTCATCTTGCTGCCATAGCAACACCCAGGCCTGAGGCAGCATGACTTCCTCCACAGGGTGTGTCCTAAAGAGGGGCTACACCTGAACATGTGACGTGCTCATTACCGTCACACGCCAAATAGTCTCGTGTCTAGACATGCTTAACAGAAAACAGCGGCAGGCCTCTCTTCATAGCTGTGAAATTACATTTCATAGCTCGTATTAGAGATAATACCATGAACCTGTCCAAGCAAATTAGGGATTTAAACCTGTTTAGAGCTATTATAGACCTCCTTAGGGTAGGTGTCTGTTTAATAGGTATGAAACGAGCCTGTGAGGGACAGAAGTTGTTCAGTGGGTCAACGGTACTGGTTTGTTGATCATTAATGTATTGGTTACAATAAAAATACACTACCAGTCAAAAGATTTTAAACAGTAAGATTTTTAATGTTTTAAAGTCTCTTCTGCTCACTAAGTCTGCATTTATTTGATCAAAAGTACAGCAAAAACAGTAAAATACTGTTTTCTATTTGAATATATTTTAAAATCGAATGTATTCCTGTGAGTTAAACCTGAATTTTTTTGCATCATCAGTCACATGATCCTTCAGAAATCATTCTAATATTCTGATTTGCCGCTCAAATTTGTATTATTATTATTATTATGTTAAAATCAGCTGAGTATATTTTTTTCAGGTTTCTTTGATGAATAGAAGGTTTAGAAGAACAGCATTTATCTGAAATAAACTGAAGGAAAGGAAAGGGGGTGAGTGAGGCCAAGTATGGTAACCCATACAAGGAATTTGTGCTCTGCATTTAACCCATCCAAGTGCACACACACAGTAGTGAGCACACACACACCGTGAACACACACCCGGAGCAGTGGGCAGCCATTGCTGCGGCGCCCGGGGAGCAGTTGGGGGATCGGTGCCTTGCTCAAGGGACTCACCTCAGTCGTGGTATTGAGGGTGGAGAGAGTGCTGTACATTCACTCCCCCCACCTACAATCCCTGCCGGACCTGAGACTCGAACCTGCAACCTTTGGGTTACAAGTCCGAATCTCTAACCATTAGGCCACGGCTGCCCCTAGAATAGAAATAGAAATCATTATAAATGTCATTAACATCACGTTTGGTCAATTTAAAGCATCCTTGCTAAATAAAAGTATTCATTTCTAAAATTTCTTACCCCAAAAAACAGCAAATCAGCTGATACAAATCTGAAGGATCATGTGACACTGAAGACTGGAGTAATGATCACAGAAATAAATAACATTTTAAAATATATTCAAATAGAAAGCAGTTATTTTAAATAGTAAACATATTTCACAATATTACTGCTTTTGCTGTATTTTGGATCCAATAAATGCAGGCTTGGTGAGCAGAAGAGACTTCGTTAAAACATTAAAAACATCTTACTGTTCAAAAACATTTGACTGGTAGTGTGAACAAAAAATGTTCAGTGGACAAAAAGCTGAAAGTATAATATCTTAGTACCATATTGGTAGCTATCAGTCGGGACATACTAGCAGATATTGGATATTTAACTGTGCTTTTTACCTGTTTTTACATTACGATTACCTTTGCTGTCATCTAATGCTCACAAAGTTAATCTTCATAAAAATATACAGTATCATTCAAATGAATAGAGTTGGTAGGATGTTTTTGAATGAAGTGTTTCATGCTCATAAAGGCCACATTTATTTGATCACAAATACAGTAAAACATCAATATTGTGAAGTATTATTACAATTTAAAATGACTGTTTTCTATTTGAATATATTATGAAATGTAATTTATTTCTGTGATGCAAAGCTGAATTTTCAGCATTAGCGTCACATGATCCTTCAGAAATGGTGATGTTTAGGAAATATTATCAATGTTGAAAACACTTGTCCTGCTTAATATGTTTGTAGAAACTGTAATACTTTTTGTTGAACAGAAAGTCTGGAAAGACAGCATTTGTGTGAAATATAAATTTTAAGATTGTAAGTTCACTGTCATTTAATCAATTACATTTGTTTATTTAATGCATTTATTTTATAAATGTATAATCTTACTGACCCCAAACCTTTGAATCATAGTGTAAAATATATTAAAAAAAATGTTATTTAATCTTTAGTAAATCTTAAAATGAATATCCATACTGCACATTATAATGCTGTAACATAAAAATATAATTATTGGCTAATTGGTATCATGCCTGTTTTCATACGTGTCAAGTTAATTATGACATTTATTGTCATTATATAAAAACAAATACGCAAGAATGTTGGCGTTTAAATTCTGCTAATCATTAGATATTCATAATCAGTTCATGTTTATTTACACCCGTTTTATTTTCCTCTGTTCTCAACATAGCGGATGGTGAGGGATAATCGTTTTGTATGTGAGATAATGTGATTAATGCTGTAGTCGTAATGATGAAGAGTCTCTTAGAGCGGAGAAGATTAAGTTAAGCTGCGTCTTATATTAAATGCCTCGGTTTATCTGAATTGCTAAATGACTAGTCGGTTCGCGAGCGGGATGGTGTCAGAAGAGCAGGATGGGAAGATGATCTGGGTAAGTAATGGCCCGTGACTCAATTAAAATTCCATGCTGCGTAAGTTTGGGAGCCGAGATCTTTATTAGCTCATCGTGTGATTGTGTGCACACTCACGCCCTCTGACTCATCACATTTCCCCGTGCTGAACGTGCACTCTGTCTGCACTTTACTCCACGGCTCACCTGACCTGCCACACACACACACACACACACACACACACACACACACACACATGCTTATACTATTTCATTAAAGTGCCTTAGATTGCCTGCAAACATGCAGCACGTGTGTTGATTGTGTTTACTGCAATAATGCAGTTTTCTAAATGATTTTCTCATACATCTTTTCTTTCAAGCACCAAATTGGATGTTTCTAAAGCTTTTCATGAGAAAATAGACTGATTTTTGATTTATGATTATTACCTGAGCCAGTTGTTAACTTGAGATCCGGATCGGTACAATTCGATTTATGAACGAATCATTTAACCTAGTTCCTCATCTGATTCACAAAACAAGCTGAACGATTGGTTTATGAATCTATTTACAAGTTCAGCTCACTTACTTGATCCATTCGCACCGGTACTTCCCAGATCTATTTTGTCACGGCTGTAAAAACAGAGAATCTTACATGACTCATTTAGAAAGCAAACACAACAAACAACTAATTATTCCCTTTATTATTAAAGATTATTTTTGTAACACTAATGAATTAATGACTTGGATGATTTGTGAGTGAATCATGATACTGTCAATGTTTTGACGCCTGTATGGTAAATCTGATATTTCCTTCCTTGTGCTTTCATTCTGTAGGGAGTGTCTTTAAAAGAAAGTAAAGAATAGATTCCTAGTCGCTTACCTTCACATCGTGTGTGCATATATATATATATATATATATATATATATATATATATATATATATATATATATATTATTCAAACACCAGATATAATTTTAGATATTTTTTATTAGTGGGTGCAGAACACTATGGTTTATTTTTGTAAGTGAGGATAGCAAAATATGTAAACCGTTAGATATTATATCCAAAAAGTCTTCATACAGTGGACCACCAGTAAAATTGATAAAAATTTGGGACCAAAAATTTGATTTGACACTTTGACCTGACCTTGATTTGTTACATACCTTTCTATCAAAGTTATCTGACATTATCGAGATGAATTTGTATGAATTTGTTTTATTTATTTATTTATTTTGGACCCAGTGGTTAAATTAAATATTTGGGCAGTTTTATTTTATAAACTACTGTTAAAAACATTACTATATTTATTGCTTAAAATGAATTCAAAATAGGTTGGAAATGAAAAATCAGACACTTAATTACTAGAGGCATCAGTAATAATCAAAAGGTGAACAATACTTAATAAGCAATTTAATAATAAATGTTTATTATTTATTGGCTGTGTTTACTGCAATAATGCATTTTTTAAATGATTTTCTCGTACAGCTCTTCTGTCAAGCATCAAAAAGGGTGTTTCTAAAGCTGTACATTAGCTTTGCATGAGGAAAAGACTGATTTAAGTCATAATTACCTGAGTGAGTTGTTAACTTGAGATTCGATTCGATTTATGAACAAATCATTCTTTTGACCTAGTTCCTCATCTGATTCAGAAAACAAGCTGAACGATTCATTTATGAATCTAAGTTCAGCTTACTCACTTGATGATCTATTCGCAGTGGTTCTTTTGTAAAAACAGAGAATCTTACATGACTCATTTAGAAAGCAAACACAAAACCAACAACTAATTATTCCCTTTATTATTAAAGGTTATTTTTGTAACACTAATTAATTAATGACTTAGATGATTTGTGAGTGAATCATGATACTGTCAATGTTTTGACGCCTGTATGGTAAATCTGATATTTCCTTCCTTGTGCTTTCATTCTGTAGGGAGTGCCTTTAAAAGAAAGTAAAGAATAGATTCCTAGTTTATTACCTTCATATTGTGTGTGTGTGTTATATATAATTTTTTTACTAGTGGGTGCAGGACAGTTTATTTTGGTAAGTGAGGATAGCAAAATTCACATTATTAGTGTTTTTACTGTATTTTTCATCAAATAGAATCTTCTTTTAAAAAACATAAAAAAAATCTTGCCAAGAAATTTTGAAGGTTCACTAATGTTATTTCCTAGTGAACATTAAAGGGGTAGTTCACTCAAAAATGAAAATTCAGTCATTAATTACTCACCCTCATGTCGTTCCAAACCCGTAAGATCTTCGTTCATCTTCAGAACACAAATTAAAATATTTTGGATGAAATCTGAGAACTTTCTGACTCTGAATAGACAGCAACACAACTACCACATTCAAGGCCCAGAAAGGTTGTAAGGACATTGTTAAAATAGTTCATGTGACATCAGTGGTTCCACCGTAATTTTACGAAGCTACGAGAATACTTTTTGTGTGCAAAGAAAACTAAAAATAGCGACTTTTTCAACAGTTCTTCTTCCCTGCATCTTTATATTAAATGTATATCTACTTTATAAATGAGGACAGCGCCCATTCTGTCCTCATATTTCTCATTTTCATGTTGTCATTTTTTAACTCAAAAATGAGCTTAGGTGGATGAATGATACACCCAGGATCATACACTAATGAGCATAGTAACACCCAGAGCTCATGTGACCATGTAAAACAGGCCATTGAATTTTACAAAGGAATATTCATGGTACACTGTACTTTCTCTCTGTCTATAGGAGATAAAGATGGCAGTAAAGTGACAACAGTGGCCGCGACCCCCGGTCAGGGTCCCGACCGACCTCAGGAGGTCAGCTACACGGACACAAAGGTCATCGGGAATGGCTCGTTCGGGGTCGTATATCAAGCGAAGCTTTGTGACACCGGTGAGCTGGTGGCCATAAAGAAGGTGCTGCAGGATAAAAGGTTTAAGGTGAGAATTTGTTTATCGGTGGTTTTGTGTTAGGGATGCACCGAAATGAAAATTCTTGGCCGAAGCCGAACAAAACTACACACTGGGCCAAAGGCTGAAGGCAGATTACCGAACACGTTTTTTTTTTTCGCGTTTTCCCCCATGTATTTTGCTCATTTTTTTCACCGTTGCATAAATTAAATAGCCAATATTTGCTTTTTTACAGTTTTGTCTTGCTTACAAAACAGCAATTTAAATTTTTTTATTTAACACTGAACATTTTTAACATTCTAGTAGACATTATAGCCTACCAACAAAGCACAATATACAAAGTTAGTAAAATAACATTCTTTGGCCATTTTTAAGACCTCCTTCTTGAATCAGGCATGTGTTTTTAATGTACAAATAAATGCAGCCTTGCTAAGCAAAGGAGAATGTAATAATACATGTATTGTGTTACTCACTCACTTTTACATGTTGTTTGAACATTAATGTGTGTTGGCAGTTTGTGTACAAAACCACTCTACAATGATAAAAATCCACCCAGTGGTATTTTTTAATCTTTAAAAGTAATATCCCCTTTTTAAAATCAGGTCATTTTCAGCTTCTTGTCGGTGTGATGACACACAGACAGAGGCCACTCCCACGATACTTAATTGACATAAGCCCTCACTGAGCTGAAACAGTCCGACTCCGATCGCCATAGTGTCGACTCAGGTGCAGTGGAAGACAAGAATGTCTCAGATTGAGTGATTGAGGTGTTCTGTTGTTGGATGTAATAATGAACATAGCAGTAGTCATTTACTCCCGACATCTGAGCCACTGAAGACACTTTTGTTTTTGAAAGGAAAGCGCTGATCCCGATCTACATATGCGTCTATGTTCACCCACAGCAGAAGTGAGTATATAATGGTTTTTTATGCAATGTGCTTGTTGGCTAGTTTCGCCGATAAATGCGGCTAGGGCTGCAACTAACGATTATTTTAATAATCGATTAATCTGTCGATTATTTTTTTGATTAATCGATGAATCGGATAAATAAAAAAAAACAAGGGATTTACAACCCTTTATTCAAAAACAGAACTAAAATCTTTAGAAAGTGCACGAACATGTTGCTCCTTGAACTGTTATAATAATAATAATAAAATAAAAATGGACTAACACAAAAAACATACACATGTATGCTTTACATCTGCCAAATATATATACTAAATAAACTAAAATTACTATCCGTCATAACAGCGGATTGCTGTGGTGTACATGCTGCATTTCCCATCAAGAAGCCTCTCAAATTAAATTCCTCAGTGCGCATTAAAAAAGTCATGTGACTTTGCACGCTGGAACGGGATAACTTGACTAACTTTCTGCTATTATTCTGCCATGGCGGTGTTTAGTGTCCTGTCATCAGCAGCGACCAGCTGGAAGAGTTCCGCATTCAAATGCACGCAAAACTGGCCTCAAAGCCCCAGCAAAAGTAATTACCATGAATGAGTCAAGGCAAAAATTAAGAAAATATTCAAATTACTTATTAATAAACTAGTATTTTCTGATTCAGTGTTGCAAAGATGAAATTGACGATCCTGCCATCTGCTCATTAATGCCTAATGCATTTTTATGGATTAGCTAATGAAAGAGTTTTGTTTTCGATTTTAATTATTTCGTTTTATAGTAAAATAATAATTTAAAGCTTTCTATAGATATTGTGTTTGTGAGGCAATTACCTGGGTTTCGGTTAATTATTGTGAAGCGCTCCTGTTTAAAGCCAAAGATATCAAGCGTATTCTGTTTGTTTTCTTTAAGAGCACATTTTGTTGATACTGTTAGTACACACAAACTAAGCTAGACCCTTTACAGTTCCGGCCCGGGTGGTAAATTACTCTTACCTTTATGAGCAAAAAAGAAATTCCACATTGCACTGGCGTCTCCATGTCCTGCAAAGCGCGCTTCTGTCCGCACAAACTTTGGAATTATCTTGATTGAATGATTAAACTAATATTGTGATATGTTTTAAGTTTTTTATATCAATGGATTTTAATTTAAATCGCGATGAATTAAGCAGGCTTTTGATCTGTCTGCCGCTGTTTGCTAGGTATAACTTTAACAAACAAAAAGTGTTCCAAATATATCTCTAAATTAACTTTATAAACTAAAGGAACGAAAATAAATGTAATCACTGAAGTGTAGGCTATATATAAAAAAAACAACGTGCCACCGTCACAGCCCTATTCAAAACTGAGACGATTTCACCTCAGCAGAGCTCCTCTTTCTCCTTACGGTTGTGGTATGTTTTCGACACATTATACAGACAGACAGTGTTACAAAAACTATAGAAGTAGTTTTCTCCATCTCCACTATCCAACGACCCGTACAGCAGCTGTTTTGCGATCGAGCATTGGCTGCTGTGAAAGTACGCTAGCCAAAGTAGGCTTAAATATCAAACATGTTTGATATAAATCGGGGCAGCATATATATATAATGTAGAAACGGTGCTTTATGCTCAAATGTTCCAGTTTTGCGCATAAGTTAAATTCGCATTTTTGGATGGAAACACAGCTTATGAGGTGCCGAACTCTGCTGGCATCAGTGCGGGAGAGAGACCGAATGTGTCCACTCCGCTCTGCGCTCAATTTTTTTTTTTATATATATAATAACAACCAAATGTCTCTGCGTCGCGCGACACAACGAATCGATTATGAAATTCGTTGCCAACGCTTTTAGTAATCGATTTTTATCGATTTTATCGATTCGTTGTTGCAGCCCTAAACACGGCTAAATGCGGCTAAAGTAAACATGACGACTCATAATCCCACAGCAGAGAGGGGCGGGGTGAGCAGAGCTCATTTGCATTTAAAGGACTATGCAATAAAATGAGTTGATATTTTGCAGAGCTGATTTTGACAAGGTATAAGGGTGTTTTTTTACGGTACTATTGAGAATTTTTAGCCAAAGTATATTAAAGACTTTTCATTAAAGGTGCAGTGTGTAGATTTTTGCGGCATCTAGCGGTAAGGCTATGAATTGCAACCAACGGTTTAGTCCACCGCTCACCCCTCCCTTTACAGAAGCTACGGTAGCCGCGCAGGATTAAGATGTCGGCGTTTTAGACAGCAAAGAATAATGAGGTTTCTTTTAAAATGTAAATTAGGGAATTATATTTACTCAATCATTCTATAAAAGATGTTATTGTGAATACTACAGTTACTTGTTCATCATTGTGTCAGTGTTTTTCACAAAGAACAACAGTGATGAAACGCGATCTGTAGAGCAGTTTGTCCGTTCAGGGCTACTGTAGAAACATAACGGCGACTTCCATGTGAGGGGACCCGCGGTGTATGTAGATATAAACTGATAATTCTAAGGTAATAAAAACATAATGGTTCATTAAGTAAGGTATTTATACACCCCTGAAAACATAGTTATGTATATTATATTTCATTTCTGTCTAGAGATCATCTTAAATATTACACACTGCACCTTGAAGACCCTAAAGAATTATATGAACTTGTGGAAAATGGGCATCCGATGACCCCTTTAAAGAACAACAGTAAAATTACAGTACTGACATTTATGAATGTTGACTTTTATTTTGGCGGAAACCCGCAAGAAGACCTCAGTACTACTTTTTGCTGAAGCAGATTAATGAATGATTCTCATCATTTCAGCGAAGATTTCCCTTACGCTTTGGACTTTGAACCCTGGCTAAGGAGCTCATTCAGCGCTGTCCGAATAAACACAATTCATGCGTATATTAGACAAAATAACGTTCTGTAGTTTATTCACCAATGGTTGAAGGCCATTTCGCGATTTCAGTCATCATACAGTAACCAGCAACAACCAGCCCTTTCTCTTCTCATCGAAGACATGCAATGCGAAACTAAACAGTCTCTCGTTGTCGGTGCTTGTAGTGATTTTTGCGTCTTTCTCTGACAGTTTTGAATGCTTCCACACTGCCGTCATGTTTGCTGCATTAGTGCGCACCTCTATTTGATCGTGTCATTGTTCTGTATAATTTATTCTGCCTGTTCGCTTATTTCGGTTGCCGAACATTCGGTGCATCCCTATTTTGTGTATACCCAGGTAGCATTATATTGATGTCATTTCTCATGATTCTTCCTCCTTTCTCTGCCTATGATTTTTTTGTCTCAGAATCGAGAGTTGCAGATCATGAGGAAGTTGGACCACTGTAACATTGTCCGTCTGCGCTATTTCTTCTACTCTAGTGGAGATAAAGTGAGTGCCACTTTTCTTTCCTCTGTTTTTTTTTTCTCTGAGCAGCATCATGTGCCCTATAGACCAGAAACATGCAGTCCAGCAGTTTCCAGCAAATGCTCTGGGTCATGGGATATGTATTCTTGTGGTGCAACCTGAAGTGAATAGCAGTCTGATGTCTAACTTTTTAATGAGCTGTGCTTACGAGGGACTGCAGCAGAGCCCTGCAGGTAGTTTGGCTCTTGCACAAGTTACACTCTGGACACCAGCAAACTCATACCTAAAAACACTTGACTGGAAGGTCATACTCTATTTGGTGTCTTTTCAATAAATAACAGATATAAGAATGTTTATTTTACATAATGAATTAAACCTCTTTTGGATGATTTTCATTGCTATATTACATTAAATTTTTTTTTAAAATGTTATTTTATGATACTGTGATTTTTTTTATAGTAAGTATTTGTGAGAAAATGTCCACAAAATGGCACAATAAACAAATCAATAAATAATAAATCAATCTTAATGATGCTGTAGTTGTCACACTTTACCAATTCTCACTATTAAGTAACTATTAATTATTATTATTATTATTATTATTATTTATTATTATTATTATATATTATTAATTAATAATAAATATAATGATGTTTTATATATATTTTTATATTTTTTATAAAGTTTTTTGTTTATGTATATATTTTTTAAAAAGTAAGATATCTTAACCAAAAAACTGAATCACGAACAAAAACTACATCATGAACAAATTTATGCATATAATGTAATTTTTTAAAATATTTTTTAAATATTTAATTTTGTAAAAAAATATTTGTATTAATATATATTTAATATTTTTCATTAAAAAGTACAAAACTAAATAAATTAATAAATAAATAAATCCTAATGGTGCTATAATTGTTTATGTAAAATATAAGCATTTTTTGTGAGATTCTCCATTAAATCATGAATGAATTTATGCATATAATTAGACTTTTTTTTAAAATATATTCTTGTATATTTTTTATAAAGTTTAAAAAAAAAATTTGTTTATTTTTAGAAATATACATATTTATATTTTTCATTAAAAAGTAAGATATCTTAACCAAAACGCTGAATGAATAAGTACATAAATGAATCAATACTAATAGTGCTATAATTGTTTATGCAAAATATAAAAAATTGTTTGCGAGATCCTCCTGTATGAATGAACTTATGCATATAATGTCATTTTTAAAATATTTTTTAATATTTTTGTATACTTTTATGAAGTTTACAAAAAATGTATTGTATATATATATATTTATTAAAAAGTAAATTACTAAAAAAAAAACTGAATGAATGAATAAATAAATACTAATGTGCCATAATTGTTTATGCAGAAAATAAACAGTTTTTACTTTCTTTTTTTCTTTTTTTTTTCTCCAGTACATCATGAATGAATTTATGCATAAAATGACATTTTAAAACTATATATTTTTAATATTTTTTATTTTTGCAAATATTTTTGTGTATTTTTATCAATATACATATTTATATTTTTCATTGAAAAGTAAGATATCTTAGACAAAAAACTGAATGAATAAATAAATACTAATGGTGCTATAATTGTTTGTGCAAAATATAAACAGTTTTTTTTTTTTGGTGAGATTCTCCAGCACATCATAAACAAATTGAATCAAATATACTTTCCTGTCCCAGAAGGGAACAATCACAAAATGTTTTCATTTTTCTTCAAATCATTACATAAATAGATCTATTAATAATATGCACAAGCATACAGTACATACACTAGAAGACATCTGCCATCCAAACAGGGTGGTATTTTTGTTGTGATTTACAGCTCTGACTGCTCATACCCTCCAGCGCTGACCTGTGGATGGGATCTCTGGTAATCCTTTGATAGCCCCGGGGGCGAAACCTGTCACAGCAGTGGCCTGTGACAGCTCAGTAGGAAACTTTTGATTGATGGGAAGATAAACTGTTAGACCAGCCCTATTTTTACTGTATGACAAGCTCTGGCTCCTGTGCAGCCAGCCAAAGGAGCAATGTGTGTGTGTAGACAGTTCACCGAGTTCAGGTCTAGGGGAGTTCAGACTTCACTTTTAATGGATAATCTGCACACAGATCACACAAATAGGA
This sequence comes from Garra rufa, assembly GCF_049309525.1. Lineage (NCBI taxonomy): Eukaryota > Metazoa > Chordata > Actinopteri > Cypriniformes > Cyprinidae > Garra > Garra rufa. Next base: position 11,787,184 of record NC_133366.1, read on the forward strand.
TCGGAGTCTTGTCAGGATCCTATAACGAGAATGCTATAGCATTACATAGCTGAGAGTAGGTTTTTTACAGAGTAAAGTTTTAACTTTACAAGCAGCAGACATCCAAAATCAACCACTTTTTTCTTTTTCAGAAAGAAGAACACAGTTCCACAATGTAACCTAACTCTAACCACGTTCATACATGCATAGTTCATGTCAAAGGTAGTCCACTTCAACCAAGAGGGCCACATTCATATATAAATATAGATTGCAGCTCATACTTTGGCTGTGGTTTGGAAAATGATTGCTTGTGAAACCTGAGAGAATTTTTCTGAGCAAAGAGGGTCTGTTTCATCCACATACTCTTTTGTTTTCCTTTACGTTTTGGATTGAGTGAATTCGATTGAAGTGTCACATCAGTCAGAAGAGCAATCAAGGACCTTTCCGTGACTAAAGCAGTGGTTAACAGTACAAATATTTATATTTCTCTGTGCTGGCTTGGGCCAGACGTTAAGATTTGCAATATTAGTCCCTCAGAAATGTAATAAATACATATTTTAATATATATTTTATGTGTTTATATCTCTATAAATACACTAACTTTCAAAAGTTTGGGTAGCTAAGATGTTTAATAAGATGTTTTTAAAAAAGTCTCTTATATTCACCAAGACACACTAAAAAAGTAATATTATGAAATATGATTACAATTTAAGAATTTTCTATTTTAATATTTGTTAAAATGTAATTTATATTCCTGTGATGCAAAGCTGAATTTTCAGCGTCATTACACTGTAAAAAAAAATTATGGAGTCAACTTAAAATAATTAGTTACCCTGCTGCATTAAAATTTTAAGTTCAGTCAACTTGAAATGTTAAGTTGTACTAAGTGACAACTTATGGCGCTTTTCCACTACACAGTACCAGCTCGCCTCAGCTCACCTCGGCTCGGCTCGACTCGGCTCTGTTTGGTTTTCCACTGTGTAAAAGTTGTACCTGTACCGGCTTCCAGGTACTTTTTTTCGTACCACCTCCGGCGAGGTTCCAAGCGAGCTGAGGCGAGCTAAGGCGATACTAAATGTGACGTGAAAACACAGCAGACTGCTGATTGGTCAGAGAGAATCGTCACTATTCACTGCGTCATCATTGCACGCGCCAGCAATAGTATCCAGAATAACCCCACCATTTTTAAAAAGTTTGGCCAGAGATTGCGTGACATATCCAATCCATTACATATTATGGCAACTCGGAAGAATACGCCGTGGTCAAACGAGGATGTGCAGACAGCGGGTGTGTGTCGCGTAGATGATTACGTCACGGCAGTTTCCTGCAGCGTCGCTATGACAAACCAGGTACTATTGTAGAGGTACAGGTACAACTTTTACACAGTGGAAAACCAAACAGAGCCGAGTCGTGTCGAGCCGAGCCGAGGCGAGCTGGTACTGTGTAGTGGAAAAGCGCCATTAGATATTTGAGTTGACTTAACAAAAAAATTGGGCAAGTTACCCTGCTGCCTTAAAATTTTAAGTTTAGTCAGCTCAAAAAGTTTAGTCAACTTGAAATGTTAAGTTGTACTAAGAGACAACTTAGATAATTTGAGTTGACGCAACAAAATTTTTTTTGTTAAAAATTTAAGTTGAATCAACTCAAATATCTAAGTTGTCACTTAGTACAACTTAACATTTTAAGTTGATTAAACTTTTTTTTTTGAGTGGACTGAGCCTAAAATTATAAGTCAGCCAAATGTTAAGTTGTACTAAGAGACAACTTAGATAATTTGAGTTGACGCAACAAAATTTTTTTTGTTAAAAATTTAAGTTGAATCAACTCAAATATCTAAGTTGTCACTTAGTACAACTTAACATTTTAAGTTGATTAAACTTTTTTTTTTGAGTGGACTGAGCCTAAAATTATAAGTCAGCCAGGTAACAAATTATTTTAAGTTGACTCAACAAATAGTTTTTTACAGTGCACTCAAGGCTTCTGGAGTAATTTATAAGATGACCAGATTTTTTATTTCAACCACAGTAATCAATATATCACAAAAATTCAAATGCTTTTGTTTAACAGACATCTTAGTTTACTTATGTTGAACCCGAACCCAGGCCATCCTAACAGTGGAGCCATGTTAAGACTTGTTTATCCCTCTGCAAACCAATTCAGTTCACTAAATGTCAACCATCTAACCTAAAAATGCACGTACACACTGATGCACATACGAGAGGCTGCAGGGTGTAAGGTTACTCTTGAGTTATTCTTGCACACAACGGCAGGGCTTCTCTTTGTAACAAAGACAGAAAGGAAGACGCTGAGAAAGAGATCATGTGTGAGGGCTGCTTTGAAAGACATAAAAGAAAATAAACAGAAAGTAGGATGCTGTCAGTGAAGGCCAGTTGTGATGGATTGATTTGTCACTGTGGCCTGAAACATACTTTAAACTGGTGTTTTAATTCAGGACAAACATATTGGCTTGAAACACTCAAGCCTGGGTCGTATGACCTTTCATTTCAACAACAAAAACACACAACTATTTGGGGTCAGTATATATTTATATCAGGGGCGTTTCCTTCTGAGGAGGCATGGGAGGTAGGATGAGAAAAAAATTTGTAGTACAAAAATACAACAATGCCAATATTACAAAATATAACATTAGAAAGTGTATAAATCACTTGTTTTTCTAAAGAAAATTGTTCAACAGTTTGTGTTTTAACAGACATTGAGTTTTAACAGACGTAATATGATTGGATATGACTTATGGTTATGTTTGACTGTGATTGGTTCATGCAATAAATCCCACCTCTTGTGTTCATACACGTTCTGCGTTCATGAATCAGTCTGAATGAACAATATAATTGCATTAATTAGAAGACTAATTTAAAAAAAGTAAACAACTCACACATTTAGATATTACGACGTTGATTTAGTGCCACGTTAAAAAATAAAAAATCTAAAATTATGAGATTAAAGTTGTAATATTTTGAGAATCAAGTTGAAGTATTTAGAGAAAAATGTTGAAATGTTTCGGGAATAAAGTCGAAATGTTTCGAGAATAAAGTCGAAATGTTTCGGGAATAAAGACGACATGTTTCGTGAATAAAGTAGAAATGTTTCGAGAATAAAGTGTAAATGTTTCGAGAATAAAGTGTAAATGTTTCGGGAATAAAGTGTAAATGTTTCAGGAATAAAGTCGTAATGTTTGGAGAATAAAGTCGAAATGTTTCGGGAATAAAGACGAAATTTTTCGTGAATAAAGTAGAAATGTTTCGAGAATAAAGACGAAATTTTTCGTGAATAAAGTAGAAATGTTTCGAGAATAAAGTGTAAATGTTTCGAGAATAAAGTGTAATGTTTCAGGAATAAAGTCGAAATGTTTCGGGAATAAAGACGAAATTTTTCGTGAATAAAGTAGAAATGTTTCGAGAATAAAGTGTAAATGTTTCAGGAATAAAGTCGTAATGTTTCGAGAATAAAGTCGTAATGTTTCGAGAATAAAGTCGTAATGTTTCGAGAATAAAGTAGAAATGTTTCGAGAATAAAATAGAAATGTTTCGAGAATAAAGTCGTAATGTTTCGAGAATAAAGTCGTAATGTTTCGAGAATAAAGTCGTAATGTTTCGAGAATAAAGTCGTAATGTTTCGAGAATAAAGTAGAAATGTTTCGAGAATAAAGTCGTAATGTTTCGAGAATAAAGTCGTAATGTTTCGAGAATAAAGTCGTAATGTTTCGAGAATAAAGTCGTAATGTTTCGAGAATAAAGTCGTAATGTTTCGAGAATAAAGTGTAAATGTTTCGAGAATAAAGTGTAAATGTTTCAGGAATAAAGTCGAAATGTTTCGGGAATAATGACGAAATTTTTCGTGAATAAAAGTAGAAATGTTTCGGGAATAAAGACGAAATTTTTCGTGAATAAAGTAGAAATGTTTCGAGAATAAAGTGTAAATGTTTCAGGAATAAAGTCGTAATGTTTCGAGAATAAAGTAGAAATGTTTCGAGAATAAAGTAGAAATGTTTCGAGAATAAAGTGTAAATGTTTCGGGAATAAAGTGTAAATGTTTCGAGAATAAAGTCGTAATGTTTCGAGAATAAAGTCGTAATGTTTCGAGAATAAAGTAGAAATGCTTCGAGAATAAAGTGTAAATGTTTCGGGAATAAAGTGTAAATGTTTCAAGAATAAAGTCGTAATGTTTCAAGAATAATGTCGAAATGCTTCGAGAATAAAGTCTAAATGTTTTGAAAATAAAGTCTCAATGTTTTGAGAATAAAGTCACAATGATTCTAGAAATTAATTAATAGATAAATTTAAAAAATTAACAACTTTTTATTGTTGCATCAAAATAAGACTTAAAATGATCTGTGGGAGTTTTTAGGGAGTTATTAGCTTTAAAGTAAATCTCCATGTCTGTGACCAATATTTACAGATCTTTGATGACTGATGATCTGACAAATTAAAAAATAGTTAAAGTTAACTATTAAAAAGAATAGCTGAATATAAGTACACAAATTAAATATATTGTTTAAAGGAACCGTATGTAGGATTGTGGCCAAAACTGGTACTGCAATCACTTTCAAAATACTGTAGAACGGTGTTTCCCCTCCCCCTCCCCCCTGACTCGAGGTTGCCAGCTAAGCTGCAGGAGTAGGCTGCTACAAGGAGCTTCCAATGGCAAGTGACGAGTCCTACACAGAAATTTGTTTTTCTTCTGTTAATTATGTTTATGCTTCACAAGAGATGTTTTGCGAAGTAATTATGTATCGCAAAAATTTACAGATGGCGATTAGCCAAATATTTCGTAAAGATGTACTGTAATACCACATTTCAGTCGGAACATAGATTGTTTTCATACCCTGCTAGTGGTGCGATATAAAGCTTTTTATGAACGCATTTAGCACGGCCGATCGTGGGAAATCCACTGTGTACGGAAGCAAAGTTAGCCAAACATAGATGAATCTTACCTGTCCAGGGGAAAATTACCAATGATGGCGTCTATCTTCAAATTCTTCTCCGTTTTCAGCCGTCTCCATCTTTCAAAGGCATATACAAATCCTTGTTTTATTTCCGACTTTGTCACGACGTATTTCGGATTCATAACGAGTAGAGTTGAGCCGGATACTCGGCTGAAACGAGTATCCGGCACGGATAAAGCACTTTTGCCGAGTACGAGTATCATACGAGTAATACGAGTCAATATCTGTGCTCGGATTGAATAAAAATTCTCATTGGGTAGTTTACTGTGTCTGCGTTCTGTGATAGACTAATCACAGCGTCCCTCCCCTACACACATACAGATTTAGGGGCCGTTCACATGTAGCGTCTTTTGCGTGCTCAAATTCGTTATTTTAAATGTAGGCTTGCGCGCGCATAATGGAAGCAAAACAAATCAACTTTTCTGAATGCAGCAAGCGCACCGAAGCTTGGAGCTAGAGCGCAGCTGATGGTTGCTTAGAAACGGCAGATGCTTCCGGAGCGCAAGCGCCCGAGCGCTTTGTTGATGATAAGGAAGAAAGCGGCGTGCCTAGCGTTTTCCACACGTTTTTAGGCGCGACATGTGAACGGTCCCGCTCTGCTCACACACACACAGAACACTGAGCAGAGAAGAGAACAGCGCGCTCTCTCCACTGATCTATAATAGAGTCATTATATAGATCAGTGGCTCTCTCTCGTTCTCTCCCTCAGTCACTCAGGTTTGCGGGTTTTTTCCGTTAACGTTTAGGGTTTCTTCAGCTTCAGGTTTGTTTTTTACTTTGATTGTTTGTAGTACTTACTTAACCAGTAGAGTTTTGGTAAACGCGGGGTTTGTTCAGACGTGGTGCTTGGTAAAAGCGACTCGCGTCTCTGCCTGTCGGAGAATTTTTTTTCTTTTTTAAACAGTCAATTGGCTCTGACCAGTTTTTTTTACTTCACTCACTGAGTGTCTGACACTTTCTTTTTTGTATTTCATAAATAAATAAAAAAATAAAAAAAGGAAGTAGTGGTATTACAAATTAGTTACACACACACACACACTCTCTCTCCCTCTCTCTGCCGTTCATCTGAGTTTTTTTTTTTAAACCTTCTGCTGGTTCGAAGTAGTGGTATAAAAAAAAACTATATTACAAATGAATAAGCTACACACACACACACACACACACACATACCTGGTGTGGAAAAAAAGAAGAACCAAATAAATAAATAAATAAAAAATCACACTGCTCAAGGTTAAAAAAAGAAAGTTATGTTGAAATGAAAACTCTTGTCCATTACATTTTACTTCATAATTGCAACCGCATGTGTTGTATTCATTGTTGCAAAACTTGTTCTGTATATGGTTCGTTTGTTATCATGATCAAAACCACTGATCTGAAGCTCAATGCTGATGCTGTCATGTAAATAGTTTTCTAATCAGCAATAAATATAACAATTTCTGATCAACCCATATCAATTGCATGCTTAAAATAACATACTGGTTAAAGCCCCGCCCATTTCAAGACAACATGACCAACTTCCAGGTTAAATCCCACTCACTTCCGGGTTAGGCCCCGCCCACTCCGAGTACAGATACAGATACAGATAATTCAATAGGGTTAACAGATACAGATACAGATACAGATAATGCTGTACTCGCTCATCCCTAATAACGAGGTCTTTTAGGTTTCGTAACGTTATACATGTTTTATCCGACACGTTCGTATAGCTAGCTGCAGCTCTAACAGAGATGGCAACCCGTCTCACGAAACTCTACTGACTTCGTGATTGGTAGATAGCTGGAGGGTGGAGCCTCAGACCAAAACACAAAACGACAACAATAACATCAGTTGAGGGCTGCAACTCTCACTTTTAAATGACAATATCCTGGCCGGACCACTGTTGTCAGTGATATAAGTATTTGAAATGAACATGATTTCTTAATGTCTAGTGACATGTTAGGGCCATTTTATAATTAACTGACATAAATTTCTTACATACGGTTCCTTTAAATTGTATTGTTACTGTCTTGAGTTATTATTTAGGAATAAATGTAAAATGCTTGATGAGATTTATACTTGGCTATTAATAGAATATTGATTACATTGTTAATGTAAATATATTAAATAGAATTGTTGTTTTCTTGTGTAAGTAATGTTTATTTAACCAATAATTTGATTTATAAAAACCCCACAACACATTACTTTAAAATGTAAAAAATAATACTATATATAAATGCTATTTTTTTTTACTTTATATCACAGTTTCACACAAATTAAGCCGCCATCACCGATTAATTATAATAAGAAATGTTTCTTCAACAGAAAATCAGCATTTTAGAATGATTTCTGAAGGATTGTATGACACTGAAGACTGGAGTAATGATGCTGAAAATTCAGCTTTTTATCACAGAAATAAATTACATTTCAAAACATATCAAAATAGAAAACAGTTATTTGAATTTGTAATAATATTTTGCAATATCCCTGTTTTTACTGTATTTTTACTGGATATATACTGTATGAAATTTGATAGGCCTATTTATTTGTCTTCACAATTATATGGTTAGTGTTTTTGCATTTAGTCCCACTAGTTAAGAAACACTATGTAAGTATAAGTATTGCTGCAATCTAATGGAAAGTCTAATGCCCTCTTGAGTAATGACATATGTTGGCACCCCATAGGACAGAAACACATGTTAACGTGATGATTTAGCATGTGTAGAGTATGTTTATGTCTTGTGAAGCTGGTGTCTTTGGCCGTCTCATTGACCGACAGCGAGAGCAGGGCTGTCCTCACCGGTTTAACCCTCCATTCCAGCACGGTGACATACTGTCTGACCATTGCGACTTCGTCCCGACGGCTCCCCTGGTGGCACAGAAACAGGATCAGTTCAGTTATGTAACCCTGTCCAGACCGAACTCTCACCCGTTTACATACCCATGGTGCGGTTGAATCAAAGTTCATGGATATTAGCTATCACGTCACCTTATAGTCAAGAACAGAAGCGCAATCTAGACACAGTAGTATGCATTTGTTTTACTGTGAATGTCTGTGTGAGTAATTGTATAAAAATATAAAATTAATTTAAATATTTTATGGATTTTTTATGCATGTTTATGTGACCCTGGACCACAAAACCACTCATAAGTCAAATTATTTTTATCATTTGCTAGTGTACAATATTTGGCTGAGATTCGAAAATCTGGAATCTGAGGGTTGAAAAAAAAATCTAAATATTGACAAAATCACTTTTAAAGTTTTCCAAATTAAGTTCTTGCAATGCATATTACTAATCAAAAATTAATTTTTGATATATTCATGGTAGGAAATTTACAACATATCTTCATGGAACATGATCTTTACTTCATATCGTAATGAATTTTGGCATAAAAGAAAAGTTGTAATTTTGACCTATACAATGTATTTTTGGATATTGCTTAAGACATGCTACGTCATTGTAGCATACTACCATTTAAAATGTTTATCCTTGCATATTTTGCACTGTTTCACAAACCTTTTAAAATATAGCAGGCATTATCTAGTATATACTGCACATTATACAATATACTTCTATTAGGGTTGTTTTTTTGTTGTGGATGTTACTATATGATGTATTTTAGCATGGTTGGAATGCTGTATTGACCAATCAATCTCTTAAAACGCTTGTCTTCATTCATTACCAATGTAGAAGCACCAGCATGGAGCCTTTATACTAATATTTGTCATTTGGCAGCCTCTTTTATCTCAGGATTTGTATGTGTGTGTGAACAGCCAATCACAGCACGTCTCGGAAAACATGCAGCCAATCACAGGACAATGGCAGGGCTGATGTCACTGTTACGAGGCAGGAGTTGGCTCAGTGCCTTTGGCAGGTTAATTTTCCAGCTACATTAAGGAGTTTATGTCTCTGGGGGGCAAAAGAGAGAGAGAAATAATGACTGTTCAAATAGTCTATGTGTGAGTCTCAGACCCCCCTTTGCCCTGGAAAGACCACCACTGAAATGTTCTTGTTATCCACATGTTCCAGTGAATAAAGGAATGAAATAAATATTTTGGTTTTAGGGGTAGATGATACTGTATGACCAGAATCAGTAGAGTAATATTACACTACAGTTCAAAAGTTTGTGGTCTGTACTTTTTTTTTTTTTTTTTTTTAGTTTTTGAAAGAACGTATGTTCACCAAAGCTGCATTTATTTGGTGAAAATACAGTAGAAACAGTAATGTTGTGAAATATTATTACTTTAAAATCTAATATATTCTTGTGATGACATTACAGTCTTAAGTCTTACAGTCTACAGTCTTAAAGGAGTAGTTCACTTTCAGAACAAAAATGTACAGATAATGTACTCACCCCCTTGTCATCCAAGATGTTCATGTCTTTCTTTCTTCAGTCGTAAGGAAATATGTTTTTTGAGGAAAACATTTCAGGATTTCTCTCCATATAATGGACTTCTATGGTGCCCCCGAGTTTGAACTTCCAAAATGCAGCTTCAAAGGGCTCTAAACCATCACAGCCAAGTAAAAAAGGGTCTTATCTAGCAAAACGAGCGGTTATTGTCTTTTAAAAATTACAATTTATATACTTTTTAACCTCAAATGCTCATCTTGTCTAGCTCCATGTGTACTCTGTGTAGAGATTAAAAAGTATATAAATTGTAAATGTTTTTGGAAAATAACCGATCGTTTCGCTAGATAAGACCCTTCTTCCTCGGCTCGGATCATTTAGAGCCCTTTGAAGATGCATTTAAACTGCATTTTGGAAGTTCAAACTCAGGGGCACCATAGAAGTCCATTATATGGAGAAAAATCCTGAAATGTTTTTCTCAAAAAGCATAATTTCTTATCGACAGAAGAAAGAAAGACATGAATATCTTGGATGACAAGGGAGTGAGTAAATCATCTGTACATTTTTGTTCTGAAAGTGAACTACTCAATTAAGTGACATATGATCCTTCAGAAATTGTGCTAATATGTTGATTTCCATAATAGCAAGTAAACACACGCCTGTGGCGTTACATCTATATTTATCTATATATATATATATAATGCTTGTCCGCCCAGAAATCTATCATTAATTACTCACCCTCATGCCATTCCAAAAGAAGATGGGAACCTAAATAAGTTTTGGTTCCCATTGACTTACATTCAATTTTTTGTCACTACAGTGGAAGTCAGTGGGAACTAAAAGCTGTTTAGTTACCAACATTCTTTAAAATATGTTTTGTGTTCCGCAGAATAGTCATACAGGCTTGAACATGAGTCAATAAATGATGACTGAGTATAAATAAATGAGTTTTTATTTTTGGGTGGATTTTCTCTTTAAAGGGAACCATGGGTATTAACACTTGTATTGCTTAAAATAACATAAATTATGTATTTTACTGAAATGTGTAGTAGAAAATTTATGAAAAATGTACGTTATTTACAAAATCCACATTGTTTTATATATATTTTGGACTAAGGGGGGCGCCATTATTATGATGTTAACTGGCGCTACCTATTGGTATTTTTATCGCAAGACCGCTCTGAATATAAAGTACTAATATGATGCCGCATTGTGTGGCTTTTGGTTGTAATTTTAGTCGAAGGGCAACAACAGAGACGATGTAAGTGTTAACTGCTTTCCGAGCAATAAGAAGAGGAGAAAAGAACGGGAAGATGCTTGTGAATGAATAAAACTTCCTAGAGACCCGCGTCTCTGTTCTCTCCACTTCAGCCATGATGCCTTTGAGGCTTTTAGTAGACCACAGCTACTGAAAGAGCTTACAAACGGCAGAGACAAGAAACGCTAGATGCCGATGACTGACAGTTACTGAAGTAGTTTCTCAGCGTGGATTTCACTCAATATCCATGTGTGTTTAGGCTCCTTGTGGGAAAAATCAATGATACGGCTTTTAGTTTAAGCCTTCACTTTTATCTATCGCCACCTGTAAGCTCTTTCAGACCACAGTAGCTGTGGTCATCATATCATTATTTTATTGTGGTATTGTGGAGCTGTTGTGTTGTAGCGCCAATTGATCACTGAGTGCAACCATTTGACATCATCAAAATAATTTATTCCAAAATAAGTGTAAAACAACATTGATTTTTAAAATAACGTAAATCTTTCATGGGGTTTCTACTACATATTTTAGTAAGAGACATAATTAATGGTATATTAAGCCATACAAGTCTAAATACTCAGTGTTTTCTAGATATCAACCTGCTAAACTCACTTCCTTATGTCCCTTACCCATCTCCTTCATGCCCACAGAAGGATGAGGTGTATCTGAATTTGGTGATGGACTACGTGCCTGAAAACGTATACCGAGTGGCCAGACACTACAGCAGAGCCAAGCAGAATCTGCCCATGGTCTATGTGAAGGTAACGTCCGTCAGTAGAATCTGACATTATTCACTATTTTGAAAACGTGATTTTTTTCATGCTAATTTAAGTTGGTTGGGTGCTGCTTGTGAACCACTGACCTTTTTAGTGAAATATTTTGTAGACCTCAGCTAGAAAATTCTGCTGTATTAAAGTCACTGTTTATGTGTGTATTCAGCTATACATGTACCAGCTGTTCCGCAGTTTGGCGTACATCCACTCGTATGGGATCTGCCATCGAGACATCAAGCCGCAGAACCTCCTGCTCGACCCGGAGACAGCTGTACTCAAACTCTGTGACTTTGGAAGGTGAGACTGGGAAATTAGGTGCTGTCATGCATATAACATCTGCTGGAAAATTAACAGCACTTGTTTATTTTGAGATCTTGACTAAAACAGCTGAAACATTGCCTGTAGTTCTGTATTGATGCTCATTATCTTAAAAACCTTTTGGTGATTGACCTTAAAGGGCTAGTTCACCCAAAAATGAAGACCTTCAATCATCTTCAGACCACAAATTAAGATATTTTTGATGAAATCCAAGAGCTTTCTGACCCTGCATAAAGGGCAATGCCCAGAAAGGTTGTAAGGACATTGATAAAATAGTCCATGTGACATCTGTGGTTCAACCTTAATTTTATGAAGCAACAAAAATACTTTTTGTGCTCAAAGAAAACAAAAATAACAACTTTACTCAACAATTTCTTTGTCAGTCTCCACATCATTTACAAAAGTACACTACCATTCAAAAGTTTAGGGTCAGTAAAAAAAATACTTTTATTCTTTAAGGATGCATTAAATTGGTCAAAAGAAAAAAAAAACATATTTCATTTTGATAATTGCTAGGATCAGAATGTCAGAATCCACTGCCCTTTAAACGTATTTAGCTAGACTGTAATACTTTTACTCCTGTGTTTTATTCTGTTGATACTTTTAGGTTTATTTTTGAATAACTAAACCTGGCTCTCGCCATTAACATAGCCATAAAAGAATAGCATTAACAAAAATAAAAAATAAAAAAAATGATCTAAAGTGACAGTAAAGACACTGTGCAAAAAAATTCTGTTTTATATAAAAGTTATGTATTACAGTTTCCTGTAACTGTTTTCACCATTGGTAGTAATAAAAATAACTTATGTTATTAGCAATAATAACTTCATCTGGCAATTTTACAGCCACTAGACAACAAAAACCCATTACATTAATGTTACAAAGATTTTTTTTTTTCAACATTGATAATCATAAGAAATATTTCTCAAGCAGCAGGTAATCATATTAGAATGATTTCTGAAGGATCATGTAACACTGAAGACTGCAATAATGATGCTGAAAATTCAGCTTTGCATCACAGCAATAAATTACAAGTTAAAAATATATTAGAATGGAAAACAGTTATTTTAAATTGTAATAATATTTGACATTTTTTCTGTTTTTGCTGTATTTTTTATGAAATACATGCAGTCTTAATGAGCTTAAAAGTCTTCTTTCAAAAACATTACACAAATCGTACAAACCTCAAGCTTATGAACAGGTGTGTACATTTGTGTTTCTTTACAAATTTATAGTTTGGAGTAAATAATGAAGAAATAGCATGCAACAAGTGTCCATCATATATAGAATGTCAACTCAAAAGTCACTTTATGAAGCTGGTTGAGGAAATAATGCCATTGTTGTGATGGCGTGTGAATGGCAGCAATATAAAACACAGAAAGACATTACTCGTGTGATGTGGTACCTTTACTGGAAAACTTCATTTGGCAATTTCACAGCAGCTAAACAAGTCGTGTGTGAAAGTGACTATTTCACGGATCAAATCCCATCATCTGACACATTTAGCTTTGAGCGTTCTGATCTAAATCTGTGACTGACTTTATTTGGTTAAACTGCTTTAAACTTAAAGTTTTGTTCCTTCATAGTTAACAAACATTTGGCTGTAGTTAGTGGCTATTTGGCAATAATGATGATGATGATTATTGTTCTTGTGATGATAATGTGTCCAATGATGATGGCTGTTTTGATGTGGACGCGTGTTGGTGTCATTTCTGGTTATGTCTAATTCTCTCTGTCTGTGTCTTGCGTTTGGTCTGTCTCTTTCTGTCTCCTGCAGTGCTAAGCAGCTGGTGCGTGGTGAGCCTAATGTTTCCTACATCTGCTCGCGCTACTACAGAGCCCCCGAGCTCATTTTCGGAGCCACGGACTACACTTCCAGCATAGGTAATCTAATGCTCTTTTTATAGTGTATAACAAAAAATACTCCTCTTATAGTGTATAACAAAGTGGATATTTCATCTGCCTTAACTCTAGTCTTTTAGTGAGACCTGCTAATGAAATGTGACCCTGGATCACAAAACCAGTCATGATCAGTTTTTTTAAATTGAGATTTATACATTATAGGATAGGACAATATTTGGTCGAGATACAACTATTTGAAAATCTGCAATCTGAGGGTGCAAAAAAATCTAAATAGAGAGAAAATCACCTTTAAACTGTCCAAATGAAGTTCTTAGCAATGCATTTTACCAATCAAAAATTAAGTTTTGATATATTTATGGTATAACATTTACAAAATATCTTCATGGAACATGATCTTTACTTATCATCCTAATGATTTTTGGCATAAAAGAAAAAATATATAATTTTGACCCATGCAGTGTATTTTTAGTATACCCATGCTACTTAATCCAGGATCACGATGTGATTGAATACATTTCTGCTGCTAATCTGTGATGTAAGAAGAGTAAGTGCTGTAATATTCAGTTTTTACTTTTGTTTCCATACAGACATTTGGTCAGCTGGCTGTGTACTGGCTGAGCTGCTGCTTGGACAGCCCATTTTTCCTGGTGACAGTGGCGTAGATCAGCTTGTTGAAATTATCAAGGCAAGTGTGTGTGTGTGTGTGTTTTCATAAATAATCTTGAAACTGTAGCTTCCATTCTTGTTATTGCTGATGTGTCTCATTAGTTTTCTAGGAACCACCATGCTGGCTAGTTCCTAGAACTATGGAGTGCGAAAGCCCCTATTATGCACTTTTCTTGTGTCTGAGTAATGCAAAACGCAGTTATTTTTTATTTCTTTTTTCGGCGGAGCTGTCCTAGTTAACAGCTAAATCCTCGAGGCACTTTTTAAAAAAAAAATGTCTTACTTCCTATAAGTAAATTCCTGTTGAGACCAAAAATATCTAAAGCAGTGTTGTTATTGTCATCAAAAACTAAAACTATTAAAAAACTTTTTTTTTATTTGAATTAAAACTGAAATCAAAATTTAACTGAAATAAGTTAAAGTTGAAGTACTAAAATAACTTAATATTTTACATTTTCTAAATTGGTAATTAAAAACCAATTTAACTAAACCTAAAATAACTCTGATATAAAGATAAACTATATAACCATCCATACCAATTTTATTGTTTTTTTTTTTAACATTAAAGCCTGTATTTATTTGATCCAAAGTGCAGCAAAAACAGTACAATTTTGAAATATTTTTACTATTTAAAATAACTGTTTTCTATTTGAATATATTTGAAAATGTATTTCTTCCTGTGATTTCAAAGCTGAATTTTAGCATCATTTCTCCAGTCACATGATCCTTCAGAAATCATTCTAACATTCAGATTTTCTGCTAAAAAAACATTTATTATTATGTTGAAAACAGCTGAGTAGAATTTCTTCAGGTTTCTTTGATGAATAGAAAGTTCAGAAGAACAGCATTTATCTGGAATAGAAATATTTTGTAACATTATAAAAGTGTCTATATCATCACTTTTGTTCAATTTAAAGCATCTTTGCTTTAAAAAAAAAAATATATATATATATATATATATATATATATATATATATATATATATATATATATATATATATGTGTGACCCTGGACCACAAAACCAGTCATAAGGTTAAATTTTACAAACTGAGAGGTATACATCATATGAAAGCTCAATAAATAAGCTTTCTATTGATATACGGTTTGTTAGCATAAGACAATATTTGGCCGAGATACAACTGTTTGAAAATCTGGAATCTGAGGGGGCAAAAAAATCAAAATACTGAGGAAAATCACCTTTAAAGTTGTCCAAATTAGGTTCTTAACAATGCATATTACTAATCAAAAATGACATTTTGATATGTTTACAGTAGGAATTTTACAAAAAATTTTCATGGAACATGATCTTTACTTAATTTTCTAATGATTTTTGGCATAAAAGAAAAATCAATAATTTTGACCCATACTATGTATTTTT
>NC_133366.1:11803208-11878746 GCF_049309525.1 Garra rufa
GTAATACTTTTTGTTGAACAGAAAGTCTGGAAAGACAGCATTTGTGTGAAATATAAATTTTAATATTGTAAGTTCACTGTCATTTAATCAATTAAATTTGTTTATTTAATGCATTTATTTTATAAATGTATAATCTTACTGACCCCAAACCTTTGAATCATAGTGTAAAATATATAAAAAAAAATGTTATTTAATCTTTAGTAAATCTTAAAATGAATATCCATACTGCACATTATAATGCTGTAACATAAAAATATAATTATTGGCTAACTGGTATCATGCCTGTTTTCATACGTGTCAAGTTAATTATGACATTTATTGTCATTATATAAAAACAAAATACGCAAGAATGTTGGCGTTTAAATTCTGCTAATCATTAGATATTCATAATCAGTTCATGTTTATTTACAACCGTTTTATTTTCCTCTGTTCTCAACATAGCGGATGGTGAGGGATAATCGTTTTGTATGTGAGATAATGTGATTAATGCTGTAGTCGTAATGATGAAGAGTCTCTTAGAGCGGAGAAGATTAAGTTAAGCTGCGTCTTATATTAAATGCCTCGGTTTATCTGAATTGCTAAATGACTAGTCGGTTCGCGAGCGGGATGGTGTCAGAAGAGCAGGATGGGAAGATGATCTGGGTAAGTAATGGCCCGTGACTCAATTAAAATTCCATGCTGCGTAAGTTTGGGAGCCGAGATCTTTATTAGCTCATCGTGCGATTGTGTGCACACTCACGCCCTCTGACTCATCACATTTCCCCGTGCTGAACGTGCACTCTGTCTGCACTTTACTCCACGGCTCACCTGACCTGCCACACACACACACACACACACACACACACACACACACATGCTTATACTATTTCATTAAAGTGCCTTAGATTGCCTGCAAACATGCAGCAAGTGTGTTGACTGTGTTTACTGCAATAATGCAGTTTTCTAAATGATTTTCTCATACATCTTTTCTTTCAAGCACCAAATAGGATGTTTCTAAAGCTTTTCATGAGAAAATAGACTGATTATTACCTGAGCCAGTTGTTAACTTGAGATCCGGATCGGTACAATTCGATTTATGAACGAATCATTTAACCTAGTTCCTCATCTGATTCACAAAACAAGCTGAACGATTGGTTTATGAATCTATTTACAAGTTCAGCTCACTTACTTGATCCATTCGCACCGGTACTTCCCAGATCTATTCAGTCACGGCTGTAAAAACAGAGAATCTTCATGACTCATTTAGAAAGCAAACACAACAAACAACTAATTATTCCCTTTATTATTAAAGATTATTTTTGGAACACAAATGCATTAATGACTTAGATGATCTGTGAGTGAATCATGATACTGTCTGTGTTTTGACAATTGTATGGTAAATCTGATATTTCCTTCCTAGTGCTTTCATTCTGTAGAGAGTGTCTTTAAAGAAAGTAAAGAATATATATGTGACCCTGGACCACAAAACCAGTCATAAGGTTAAATTTTACAAAACTGAGATGTATACATCACATGAAAGCTCAATAAATAAGTTTTCTATTGATGTATGGTTTGTTAGGATAGGACAATATTTGGCCGAGATACATCTATTTGAAAATCTGGAATCTGAGGGTGCAAAAAAGTCAAAATACTGAGAAAATCACCTTTAATGTTCTCCAAATTAAGTTCTTAACAATGCATATTACTAATCAAAAATTACATTTTGATATATTTATAGTATGAATTTTACAAAAAATCTTCATGGAACATGATCTTTACTTAATTTCCTAATGATTTTTTGCATAAAAAAAAAAATCAATAATTTTGACCCATACTATGTATTTTTGGCTATTGCTACAAATATACCCCAGCGACTTAAGACTGGTTTTGTGGTCCAGGGTCACATATATTTTTTTGTAAGTGACATATTCTACCCAAAAAGTCTTCATACAGTGGACCACCAGTAAAATTGATAAAAATTTGGGACCAAAAATTTGATTTGACACTTTGACCTGACCACGATTTGTTACATACCTTTCTATCAAAGTTATCTGATATTATGAAAATGAATTTGTATGAGTTTGTATGAATTTGTCAGCAATTTATTTATTTTGGACCCAGTGGATGGATTAAATATTTGGGCAGCTGTATTTACCTTAACTACTGTTTAAAAATTATTACTATATTTATTGCTTAAAATGAAACCAAAATAGGTTGGAAATCCCAAAATCAGACACTTAATTACTAGAGGCCTCAGTAATAATCAAAAGGTGAACAATAATTCATAAGCAATTTAATGTTAAATTTTTGTTATTTAATTGACTGTTTACTGCGGTAATGCAGTTTTTTTAATGACTTTTTCATATAGTTCTTTTGTCAAGCACCAAAAAGGATGTTTCTAACGCTGTACATTAACTTTGTCTAAGTCATTATTACCTGAGCGAGTTGTTAACTTGAGATCTGGATGGGTACGATTCGATTTATGAATGAATCATTCTTTTGACCTAGTTCCTCATCTGAACGATTGGTTTATGAATCTATTTGCAAGTTCAGCTCACTTACTTGATCCATTCGCAGCGGTTCTTCTCAGATCTATTCAGTCACGGCTGTAAAAACAGAGAATCTTACATGACTCATTTAGAAAGCAAACACAAAACCAACAACTAATTATTCCCTTTATTATTAAAGATTATTTTTGTAACACTAATGAATTAATGACTTAGATGATTTGTGAGTGAATCATGATACTGTCAATGTTTTGACGCCTGTATGGTAAATCTGATATTTCCTTCCTTGTGCTTTCATTCTGTAGAGAGTGTCTTTAAAAGAAAGTAAAGAATAGATTCCTAGTCGCTTACCTTCACATCGTGTGTGCATATATATATATATATATATATATATATATATATATATGTGACCCTGGACCACAAAACCAGTCTTAAGTCGCTGGGGTATATTTGTAGCAATAGCCAAAAATACATTGGATGGGTCAAAATTATAGATTTTTCTTTTATGCCAAAAATCATTAGGAAATTAAGTAAAGATCATGTTCCATGAAGATTTTTTGTAAAATTCCTACTGTAAACATATCAAAATGTAATTTTTGATTAGTAATACGCATTGTTAAGAACTTAATTTGGACAACTTTAAAGGTGATTTTCTCAGTATTTTGATTTTTTGCACCCTCAGATTCCAGATTTTCAAATAGATGTATCTCGGCCAAATATTGTCCTATCCTAACAAACCATACATCAATAGAAAGCTTATTTATTGAGCTTTCATATGATGTATACATCTCAGTTTTGTCAAATTTAACCTTATGACTGGTTTTGTGGTCCAGGGTCATATATATATATATATATATATATATATATATTATTCAAACACCAGATATAATTTTAGATATTTTTTATTAGTGGGTGCAGAACACTATGGTTTATTTTTGTAAGTGAGGATAGCAAAATATGTAAACCGTTAGATATTATATCCAAAAAGTCTTCATACAGTGGACCACCAGTAAAATTGATAAAAATTTGGGACCAAAAATTTGATTTGACACTTTGACCTGACCTTGATTTGTTACATACCTTTCTATCAAAGTTATCTGACATTATCGAGATGAATTTGTACGAATTTGTTTTATTTATTTATTTATTTTGGACCCAGTGGTTAAATTAAATATTTGGGCAGTTTTATTTTATAAACTACTGTTAAAAACATTACTATATTTATTGCTTAAAATGAATTCAAAATAGGTTGGAAATGAAAAATCAGACACTTAATTACTAGAGGCATCAGTAATAATCAAAAGGTGAACAATAATTAATAAGCAATTTAATAATAAATGTTTATTATTTATTGGCTGTGTTTACTGCAATAATGCATTTTTTAAATGATTTTCTCGTACAGCTCTTCTGTCAAGCATCAAAAAGGGTGTTTCTAAAGCTGTACATTAGCTTTGCATGAGGAAAAGACTGATTTAAGTCATAATTACCTGAGTGAGTTATTAACTTGAGATTCGATTCGATTTATGAACAAATCATTCTTTTGACCTAGTTCCTCATCTGATTCAGAAAACAAGCTGAACGATTCATTTATGAATCTAAGTTCAGCTTACTCACTTGATGATCTATTCGCAGTGGTTCTTTTGTAAGAACAGAGAATCTTACATGACTCATTTAGAAAGCAAACACAAAACCAACAACTAATTATTCCCTTTATTATTAAAGGTTATTTTTGTAACACTAATGGATCAATGACTTGGATGATTTGTGAGTGAATCATGATACTGTCAATGTTTTGACGCCTGTATGGTAAATCTGATATTTCCTTCCTTGTGCTTTCATTCTGTAGGGAGTGCCTTTAAAAGAAAGTAAAGAATAGATTCCTAGTTTATTACCTTCATATTGTGTGTGTGTTATATATAATTTTTTTACTAGTGGGTGCAGGACAGTTTATTTTGGTAAGTGAGGATAGCAAAATTCACATTATTAGTGTTTTTACTGTATTTTTCATCAAATAGAATCTTCTTTTAAAAAACATAAAAAAAATCTTGCCAAGAAATTTTGAAGGTTCACTAATGTTATTTCCTAGTGAACATTAAAGGGGTAGTTCACTCAAAAATGAAAATTCAGTCATTAATTACTCACCCTCATGTCGTTCCAAACCCGTAAGATCTTCGTTCATCTTCAGAACACAAATTAAAATATTTTGGATGAAATCTGAGAACTTTCTGACTCTGTATAGACAGCAACACAACTACCACATTCAAGGCCCAGAAAGGTTGTAAGGACATTGTTAAAATAGTTCATGTGACATCAGTGGTTCCACCGTAATTTTACGAAGCTACGAGAATACTTTTTGTGTGCAAAGAAAACTAAAAATAGCGACTTTTTCAACAGTTCTTCTTCCCTGCTTCTTTATATTAAATGTATATCTACTTTATAAATGAGGACAGCGCCCATTTTGTCCTCATATTTCTCATTTTCATGTTTTCAAGCAGCTCAGGGGTGTGAAAACATGATGAGGTGTGAAGCGGATGTGTTTAACTCGAAAATGAGCTTAGGTGGATGAATGATACACCCAGGATCATACACTAATGAGCATAGTAGCACCCAGAGCTCATGTGACCATGTAAAACAGGCCATTGAATTACAAAGGAATATTCATGGTACACTGTACTTTCTCTCTGTCTATAGGAGATAAAGATGGCAGTAAAGTGACAACAGTGGCTGCGACCCCCGGTCAGGGTCCCGACCGACCTCAGGAGGTCAGCTACACAGACACAAAGGTCATCGGGAATGGCTCGTTCGGGGTCGTATATCAAGCGAAGCTTTGTGACACCGGTGAGCTGGTGGCCATAAAGAAGGTGCTGCAGGATAAAAGGTTTAAGGTGAGAATTTGTTTATCGGTGGTTTTGTGTTAGGGATGCACCGAAATGAAAATTCTTGGCCGAAGCCGAACAAAACTACACACTGGGCCAAAGGCTGAAGGCAGATTACCGAACACGTTTTTTTTTTTTCGCGTTTTCCCCATGTATTTTGCTCATTTTTTTCACCGTTGCATAAATTAAATAGCCAATATTTGCTTTTTTTTACAGTTTTGTCTTGCTTACAAAACAACAATTTAAAAATATTTATTTAACACTGAACATTTTTAACATTCTAGTAGACATTATAGCCTACCAACAAAGCACAATATACAAAGTTAGTAAAATAACATTCTTTGGCCATTTTTAAGACCTCCTTCTTGAATCAGGCATGTGTTTTTAATGTACAAATAAATGCAGCCTTGCTAAGCAAAGGAGAATGTAATAATACATGTATTGTGTTACTTTTTTATTTTATTTTAAAGGGGTCATCGGCTGCAAAACTCACTTTTACATGTTGTTTGAACATTAATGTGTGTTGGCAGTTTGTGTACAAAACCACCCTACAATGATAAAAATCCACCCAGTGGTATTTTTTTTATCTTTAAAAGTAATATCCCCTTTTTAAAATCAGGTCATTTTCAGCTTCTTGTCGATGTGATGACACACAGACAGAGGCCACTCCCACGATACTTAATTGACATAAGCCCTCACTGAGCTGAAACAGTCCGACTCCGATCGCCATAGTGTCGACTCAGGTGCAGTGGAAGACAAGAATGTCTCAGATTGAGCAGTTGAGGTGTTCTGTTGTTGGATGTAATAATGAACATAGCAGTAGTCATTTACTCCCGACATCTGAGCCACTGAAGACACAGAGGATTAACGTTACTTTCGTTTTTGAAAGGAAAGCGCCGATCCCGATCTACATATGCGTATGTTCACCCACAGCAGAAGTGAGTATAAGGGTTTTTTATGCAATGTGCTTGTTGGCTAGTTTCGCCGATAAACGCGGATAAATGCGGCTAAAGTAAACATTACGACTCATAATCCCACAGCAGGGGCGGGGCGAGCAGAGCTCATTTGCATTTAAAGGACTATGCAATAAAATGAGTTGATATTTTACAGAGCTGATTTTGACAAGGTATAAGGGTGTTTTTTTACAGTACTATTGAGAATTTTTAGCCAAAGTATATTAAAGACTTCTCATTAAGACCCTAAAGAATTATATGAACTTGTGGAAAATGGGCATCCGATGACCCCTTTAAAGAACAACAGTAAAATTACAGTACTGACATTTATGAATGTTGACTTTTATTTTGGCGGAAACCCGCAAGAAGACCTCAGTACTACTTTTTGCTGAAGCAGATTTATGAATGATTCTCTTCATTTCAGTGAAGATTTCCCCTACGCTTTGGACTTTGAACCCTGGCTAAGGAGCTCATTCAGCGCTGTCCGAATAAATACAATTCATGCGTATATTAGACAAAATAACGTTCTGTAGTTTATTCACCGATGGTTTAAGGCCATTTCGCGATTTCAGTCATCATACAGTAACCAGCAACAACCAGCCCTTTCTCTTCTCATCGAAGACATGCAATGCGAAACTAAACAGTCTTTCGTTGTCGGTGCTTGTAGTGATTTTTGCGTCTTTCTCTGACAGTTTTGAATGCTTCCACACTGCCGTCATGTTTGCTGCATTAGTGCGCACCTCTATTTGATCGTGTCATTGTTCTGTATAATTTATTCTGCCTTTTCGCTTATTTCGGTTGCCGAACATTCGGTGCATCCCTATTTTGTGTATACCCAGGTAGCATTATATTGATGTCATTTCTCATGATTCTTCCTCCTTTCTCTGCCTATGATTTTTTTGTCTCAGAATCGAGAGTTGCAGATCATGAGGAAGTTGGACCACTGTAACATTGTCCGTCTGCGCTATTTCTTCTACTCTAGTGGAGATAAAGTGAGTGCCACTTTTCTTTCCTGTTTTTTTTTTTCTCTGAGCAGCATCATGTGCCCTATAGACCAGAAACATGCAGTCCAGCAGTTTCCAGCAAATGCTCTGGGTCATGGGATATGTATTCTTGTGGTGCAACCTGAAGTGAATAGCAGTCTGATGTCTAACTTTTTAATGAGCTGTGCTTACGAGGGACTGCAGCAGAGCCCTGCAGGTAGTTTGGCTCTTGCACAAGTTACACTCTGGACACCAGCAAACTCATACTTAAAAACACTTGACTGGAAGGTCATACTCTATTTGGTGTCTTTTCTATAAATAACAGATATAAGAATGTTTATTTTACATAATGAATTAAACCTCTTTTGGATGATTTTCATTGCTATATTACATTAAATTTTTTTTTTAATGTTATTTTATGATACTGTGATTTTTTTATAGTAAGTATTTGTGAGAAAATGTCCACAAAATGGCACAATAAACAAATCAATAAATAATAAATCAATCTTAATGATGCTGTAGTTGTCACACTTTACCAATTCTCACTATTAAGTAACTATTAATTAATATTATTATTATTATTATTATTTATTATTATTATTATATATTATTAATTAATAATAAATATAATGATGTTTTATATATATTTTTATATTTTTTATAAAGTTTTTTGTTTATGTATATATTTTTTAAAAAGTAAGATATCTTAACCAAAAAACTGAATCACGAACAAAAACTACATCATGAACAAATTTATGCATATAATGTAATTTTTTAAAATATTTTTTAAATATTTAATTTTGTAAAAAATATTTGTATTAATATATATTTAATATTTTTCATTAAAAAGTACAAAACTAAATAAATAAATAAATCCTAATGGTGCTATAATTGTTTATGTAAACTATAAACATTTTTTGTGAGATTCTCCATTACATCATGAATGAATTTATGCATATAATTAGACTTTTTTAAAAATATATTCTTGTATATTTTTTATAAAGTTTTAAAAAAATATTTTTGTTTATTTTTAGAAATATACATATTTATATTTTTCATTAAAAAGTAAGATATCTTAACCAAAACGCTGAATGAATAAGTACGTAAATGAATCAATACTAATAGTGCTATAATTGTTTATGCAAAATATAAAAAAATTGTTTGCGAGATCCTCCTGTATGAATGAATTTATGCATATAATGTCATTTTTTAAATATTTTTTTATATTTTTGTATACTTTTATGAAGTTTACAAAAAATGTATTGTGTGTATATATATATATTTATTAAAAAGTAAAATACTAAAAAAAAAAAACTGAATGAATGAATAAATAAATACTAATGTGCCATAATTGTTTATGCAGAAAATAAACAGTTTTTACTTTCTTCTTTTCTTTTTTTTTTTCTCCAGTACATCATGAATGAATTTATGCATAAAATGACATTTTAAAACTATATTTTTTTAATATTTTTTTATTTTTGCAAATATTTTTGTGTATTTTTATCAATATACATATTTATATTTTTCATTGAAAAGTAAGATATCTTAGACAAAAAACTGAATGAATAAATCAATACTAATGGTGCTATAATTGTTTGTGCAAAATATAAACAGTTTTTTTTTTTGGTGAGATTCTCCAGCACATCATAAACAAATTGAATCAAATATACTTTCCTGTCCCCGAAGGGAACACTCACAAAACGTTTTCATTTTTCTTCAAATCATTACATAGATAGATCTATTAATAATATGCACAAGCATACAGTACATACACTAGAAGACATCTGCCATCCAAACAGGGTGGTATTTTTGTTGTGATTTACAGCTCTGACTGCTCATACCCTCCAGCGCTGACCTGTGGATGGGATCTCTGGTAATCCTTTGATAGCCCCGGGGGCGAAACCTGTCACAGCAGTGGCCTGTGACAGCTCAGTAGGAAACTTTTGATTGATGGGAAGATAAACTGTTAGACCAGCCCTATTTTTACTGTATGACAAGCTCTGGCTCCTGTGCAGCCAGCCAAAGGAGCAATGTGTGTGTGTAGACAGTTCACCGAGTTCAGGTCTAGGGGAGTTCAGACTTCACTTTTAATGGATAATCTGCACACAGATCACACAAATAGGATCGGAGTCTTGTCAGGATCCTATAACGAGAATGCTATAGCATTACATAGCTGAGAGTAGGTTTTTTACAGAGTAAAGTTTTAACTTTACAAGCAGCAGACATCCAAAATCAACCACTTCTTTCTTTTTCAGAAAGAAGAACACAGTTCCACAGTGTAACCTAACTCTAACCACGTTCATACATGCATAGTTCATGTCAAAGGTAGTCCACTTCAACCAAGAGGGACACATTCATATATAAATATAGATTGCAGCTCATACTTTGGCTGTGGTTTGGAAAATGATTGCTTGTGAAACCTGAGAGAATTTTTCTGAGCAAAGAGGGTCTGTTTCATCCACATACTCTTTTGTTTTCCTTTACGTTTTGGATTGAGTGAATTCGATTGAAGTGTCACATCAGTCAGAAGAGCAATCAAGGACCTTTCCGTGACTAAAGCAGTGGTTAACAGTACAAATATTTATATTTCTCTGTGCTGGCTTGGGCCAGACGTTAAGATTTGCAATATTAGTCCCTCAGAAATATAATAAATACATATTTTAATATATATTTTATGTGTTTATATCTCTATAAATACACTAACTTTCAAAAGTTTGGGTAGCTAAGATGTTTAATAAGATGTTTTAAAAAAAGTCTCTTATATTCACCAAGACACACTAAAAAAGTAATATTATGAAATATGATTACAATTTAATAATTTTCTATTTTAATATTTGTTAAAATGTAATTATATATTTCTGTGATGCAAAGCTGAATTTTCAGCGTCATTACACTGTAAAAAAAAATATGGAGTCAACTTAAAATAATTAGTTACCCTGCTGCATTAAAATTTTAAGTTCAGTCAACTTGAAATGTTAAGTTGTACTAAGTGACAACTTAGATATTTGAGTTGACTTAACAAAAAAATTGGGCAAGTTACCCAGCTGCCTTAAAATTTTAAGTTGAATTAACTCAAATATCTAAAATGTTACTAACTTAACATTTCAAGTTGGCTAAACTTTTTTGAGTTGACTGAACTTAAAATTTTAAGGCAGCAGGGTAACAAATTATTTTAAGTGCACTCAACATTGTTTGTTGAGTAAACTTAAAATAATTTGTTACCCTGCTATGAGTTCATATGTACTAAGAGACAACTTAGATAATTTGAGTTGACGCAACAAAAAAATTATTGTTAAAAATTTAAGTTGAATCAACTCAAATATCTAAGTTGTCACTTAGTACAACTTAACATTTTAAGTTGATTAAACTTTTTTTTTTTGAGTGGACTGAACCTAAAATTATAAGTCAGCCAGGTAACAAATTATTTTAAGTTGACTCAACAAATAGTTTTTTACAGTGCACTCAAGGCTTCTGGAGTAGTTTATAAGATGACCAGATTTTTTTATTTCAACCACATAATCAATATATCACAAAAATTCAAATGCTTTTGTTTAACAGACATCTTTACTTATGTTGAACCCGAACCCAGGCCATCCTAACAGTGGAGCCATGTTAAGACTTGTTTATCCCTCTGCAAACCAATTCAGTTCACTAAATGTCAACCATCTAACCTAAAAATGCACGTACACACTGATGCACATACGAGAGGCTGCAGGGTGTAAGGTTACTCTTGAGTTATTCTTGCACACAACGGCAGGGCTTCTCTTTGTAACAAAGACAGAAAGGAAGACGCTGAGAAAGAGATCATGTGTGAGGGCTGCTTTGAAAGACATAAAAGAAAATAAACAGAAAGTAGGATGCTGTCAGTGAAGGCCAGTCGTGATGGATTGATTTGTCACTGTTGCCTGAAACATACTTTACACTGGTGTTTTAATTCAGGACAAACATATTGGCTTGAAACACTCAAGCCTGGGTCGTATGACCTTTCATTTCAACAACAAAAACACACAACTATTTGAGGTCAGTATATATTTATATCAGGGGCGTTTCCTTCTGAGGAGGCATGGGAGGCAGGATGAGAAAAAAAATTGTAGTACAAAAATACAACAATGCCAATATTACAAAATATAACATTAGAAAGTTTATAAATCACTTGGTTTTCTAAAGAAAACTGTTCAACAGTTTGTGTTTTAACAGACATTGAGTTTTAACAGACGTAATATGATTGGATATGACTTATGGTTATGTTTGACTGTGACTGGTTCATGCAATAAATCCCACCTCTTGTGTTCATACACGTTCTGTGTTCGTGAATCAGTCTGATCGAACAATATAATTGCATTAATTAGAAGACTAATTTAAAAAAGTAAACAACTCACACATTTAGATATTACGACGTTGATTTAGTGCCACGTTAAAAAATAAAAAATCTAAAATTATGAGATTAAAGTTGTAATATTTTGAGAGTCAAGTTGAAGTATTTAGAAAAAAATGTTGAAATGTTTCGGGAATAAAGTCGAAATGTTTCGAGAATAAAGTCGAAATGTTTCGGGAATAAAGACGAAATCTTTCGTGAATAAAGTAGAAATGTTTCGAGAATAAAGTGTAAATGTTTTGTGAATAAAGTAGAAATGTTTTGAGAATAAAGTGTAAATGTTTCGAGAATAAAGTGTAAATGTTTCGGGAATAAAGTCGAAATGTTTCGAGAATAAAGCCGAAATGTTTCGGGAATAAAGATGAAATTTTTCGTGAATAAAGTGGAAATGTTTCGGGAATAAAGACGTAATGTTTCGAGAATAAAGTCGAAATGTTTCGAGAATAAAGTCGAAATGTTTCGGGAATAAAGACGAAATTTTTCGTGAATAAAGTAGAAATGTTTCGAGAATAAAGTGTAAATGTTTCGTGAATAAAGTAGAAATGTGTCGAGAATAAAGTGTAAATGTTTCGTGAATAAAGTAGAAATGTTTCGAGAATAAAGTGTAAATGTTTCAGGGATAAAGTCGTAATGTTTCGAGAATAAAGCCGAAATGTTTCGGGAATAAAGACGAAATTTTTCGTGAATAAAGTAGAAATGTTTCGAGAATAAAGTGGAAATGTTTCGGGAATAAAGACGAAATTTTTCGTGAATAAAGTAGAAATGTTTCGAGAATAAAGTGTAAATGTTTCGTGAATAAAGTAGAAATGTTTCGAGAATAAAGTGTAAATGTTTCGAGAATAAAGTGTAAATGTTTCGTGAATAAAGTAGAAATGTTTCGAGAATAAAGTGTAAATGTTTCGAGAATAAAGTGTAAATGTTTCGTGAATAAAGTAGAAATGTTTCGAGAATAAAGTGTAAATGTTTCAGGGATAAAGTCGTAATGTTTCGAGAATAAAGCCGAAATGTTTCGGGAATAAAGACGAAATTTTTCGTGAATAAAGTAGAAATGTTTCGAGAATAAAGTGGAAATGTTTCGGGAATAAAGACGAAATTTTTCGTGAATAAAGTAGAAATGTTTCGAGAATAAAGTGTAAATGTTTCGAGAATAAAGTGTAAATGTTTCGGGAATAAAGTCGAAATTTTTCGGGAATAAAGTCGAAATGTTTCGGGAATAAAGTCATAATGTTTCGAGAATAAAGCCGAAATGTTTCGGGAATAAAGACGAAATTTTTCGTGAATAAAGTAGAAATGTTTCAAGAATAAAGTCGAAATGTTTCGGGAATAAAGTCAAAATGTTTCGGGAATAAAGTCGAAATTTTTCGGGAATAAAGACGAAATTTTTCGTGAATAAAGTAGAAATGTTTCAAGAATAAAGTAGAAATGTTTCGAGAATAAAGTGTAAATGTTTCGGGAATAAAGTAGAAATGTTTCGAGAATAAAGTGTAAATGTTTCGAGAAAAAAGTGTAAATGTTTCAGGAATAAAGTCATAATGTTTCGAGAATAAAGCCGAAATGTTTCGGGAATAAAGACGAAATTTTTCGTGAATAAAGTAGAAATGTTTCAAGAATAAAGTCGAAATGTTTCGGGAATAAAGTCAAAATGTTTCGGGAATAAAGTCGAAATTTTTCGGGAATAAAGACGAAATTTTTCGTGAATAAAGTAGAAATGTTTCAAGAATAAAGTAGAAATGTTTCAAGAATAAAGTAGAAATGTTTCGAGAATAAAGTCAAAATGTTTCGGGAATAAAGTCGAAATTTTTCGTGAATAAAGTAGAAATGTTTCGTGAATAAAGTAGAAATGTTTCGAGAATAAAGTGTAAATGTTTCGGGAATAAAGTCGAAATTTTTCGGGAATAAAGTCGAAATGTTTCGGGAATAAAGTCGAAATGTTTCGGGAATAAAGTCATAATGTTTCGGGAATAAAGTCAAAATGTTTCGGGAATAAAGTCGAAATTTTTCGTGAATAAAGTAGAAATGTTTCGTGAATAAAGTAGAAATGTTTCGTGAATAAAGTGTAAATGTTTCGTGAATAAAGTCAAAATGTTTCGGGAATAAAGTCGAAATTTTTCGGGAATAAAGTCGAAATGTTTCGGGAATAAAGTCATAATGTTTCGAGAATAAAGCCGAAATGTTTCGGGAATAAAGACGAAATTTTTCGTGAATAAAGTAGAAATGTTTCAAGAATAAAGTCGAAATGTTTCGGGAATAAAGTCAAAATGTTTCGGGAATAAAGTCGAAATTTTTCGGGAATAAAGACGAAATTTTTCGTGAATAAAGTAGAAATGTTTCAAGAATAAAGTAGAAATGTTTCGAGAATAAAGTGTAAATGTTTCGGGAATAAAGTCAAAATGTTTCGGGAATAAAGTCGAAATTTTTCGTGAATAAAGTAGAAATGTTTCGTGAATAAAGTAGAAATGTTTCGAGAATAAAGTGTAAATGTTTCGGGAATAAAGTGTAAATGTTTCAGGAATAAAGTCGTAATGTTTCGAGAATAAAGCCGAAATGTTTCGGGAATAAAGACGAAATTTTTCGTGAATAAAGTAGAAATGTTTCGAGAATAAAGTGTAAATGTTTCAGGAATAAAGTCGTAATGTTTCGAGAATAAAGTCGTAATGTTTCGAGAATAAAGTAGAAATGTTTCGAGAATAAAGTAGAAATGTTTCGAGAATAAAGTCGTAATGTTTCGAGAATAAAGTCGTAATGTTTCGAGAATAAAGTCTCAATGTTTCGAGAATAAAGTCACAATGATTCTAGAAATTAATTCATAGATAAATTTTAAAAATTAACAACTTTTTATTGTTGCATCAAAATAAGACTTAAAATGATCTGTGGGAGTTTTTAGGGAGTAATTAGCTTTAAAGTAAATCTCCATGTCTGTGACCAATATTTACAGATCTTTGATGACTGATGATCTGACAAATTAAAAAATAGTTAGAGTTAACTATTAAAAAGAATAGCTGAATATAAGTACACAAATTAAATATATTGTTTAAATTGTATTGTTACTGTCTTGAGTTATTATTTAGGAATAAATGTAAAATGCTTGATGAGATTTATACTTGCCTATTAATAGAATATTGATTACATTGTTAATGTAAATATATTAAATAGAATTGTTGTTTTCTTGTGTAAGTAATGTTTATTTAACCAATAATTTGATTTATAAAAACCCCACAACACATTACTTTAAAATGTAAAAAATAATACTATATATAAATGCTATTTTTTTTACTTTATATCACAGTTTCACACAAATTAAGCCGCCATCACCGATTAATTATAATAAGAAATGTTTCTTCAACAGAAAATCAGCATTTTAGAATGATTTCTGAAGGATTGCATGACACTGAAGACTGGAGTAATGATGCTGAAAATTCAGCTTTTTATCACAGAAATAAATTACATTTCAAAACATATCAAAATAGAAAACAGTTATTTGAATTTGTAATAATATTTTGCAATATCCCTGTTTTTACTGTATTTTTACTGGATATATACTGTATGAAATTTGAGAGGCCTATTTATTTGTCTTCACAATTATATGGTTAGTGTTTTTGCATTTAGTCCCACTAGTTAAGAAACACTATGTAAGTATAAGTATTGCTGCAATCTAATGGAAAGTCTAATGCCCTCTTGAGTAATGACATATGTTGGCACCCCATAGGACAGAAACACATGTTAACGTGATGATTTAGCATGTGTAGAGTATGTTTATGTCTTGTGAAGCTGGTGTCTTTGGCCGTCTCATTGACAGACAGCGAGAGCAGGGCTGTCCTCACCGGTTTAACCCTCCATTCCAGCACGGTGACATACTGTCTGACCATTGCGACTTCGTCCCGACGGCTCCCCTGGTGGCACAGAAACAGGATCAGTTCAGTTATGTAACCCTGTCCAGACCGAACTCTCACCCGTTTACATACCCATGGTGCGGTTGAATCAAAGTTCATGGATATTAGCTATCACGTCACCTTATAGTCAAGAACAGAAGCGCAATCTAGACACAGTAGTATGCATTTGTTTTACTGTGAATGTCTGTGTGAGTAATTGTATAAAAATATAAAATTAATTTAAATTTTTTTATGGATGTTTATGTGACCCTGGACCACAAAACCGCTCATAAGTCAAATTATTTTTATTATTTGCTAGTGTACAATATTTGGCTGAGATTCGAAAAATTTGGAATCTGAGGGTTGAAAAAAAATCTAAATATTGACAAAATCACTTTTAAAGTTTTCCAAATTAAGTTCTTGCAATGCATATTACTAATCAAAAATTAAGTTTTGATATATTCATGGTAGGAAATTTACAACATATCTTCATGGAACATGATCTTTACTTCATATCGTAATGAATTTTGGCATAAAAGAAAAGTTGTAATTTTGACCTATACAATGTATTTTTGGATATTGCTTAAGACATGCTACGTCATTGTAGCATACTACCATTTAAAATGTTTATCCTTGCATATTTTGCACTGTTTCACAAACCTTTTAAAATATAGCAGGCATTATCTAGTATATACTGCACATTATACAATATACTTCTATTAGGGTTGTTTTTTTGTTGTGGATGTTACTATATGATGTATTTTAGCATGGTTGGAATGCTGTATTGACCAATCAATCTCTTAAAACGCTTGTCTTCATTCATTACCAATGTAGAAGCACCAGCATGGAGCCTTTATACTAATATTTGTCATTTAGCAGCCTCTTTTATCTCAGGATTTGTATGTGTGTGTGAACAGCCAATCACAGCACGTCTCGGAAAACATGCAGCCAATCACAGGACAATGGCAGGGCTGATGTCACTGTTACGAGGCAGGAGTTGGCTCAGTGCCTTTGGCAGGTTAATTTTCCAGCTACATTAAGGAGTTTATGTCTCTGGGGGGCAAAAGAGAGAGAGAAATAATGACTGTTCAAATAGTCTATGTGTGAGTCTCAGACCCCCTTTTGCCCTGGAAAGACCACCACTGAAATGTTCTTGTTATCCACATGTTCCAGTGAATAAAGGAATTAAATAAATATTTTGGTTTTAGGGGTAGATGATACTGTATGACCAGAATCAGTAGAGTAATATTACACTACAGTTCAAAAGTTTGTGGTCTGTACTTTTTTTTTTTTTTAGTTTTTGAAAGAACGTATGTTCACCAAAGCTGCATTTATTTGGTGAAAATACAGTAGAAACAGTAATATTGTGAAATATTATTACTTTAAAATCTAATATATTCTTGTGATGACATCAGTCTTAAAGGAGTAGTTCACTTTCAGAACAAAAATGTACAGATAATGTACTCACCCCCTTGTCATCCAAGATGTACATGTCTTTCTTTCTTCAGTCGTAAGGAAATAAGTTTTTTGAGGAAAACATTTCAGGATTTCTCTCCATATAATGGACTTCTATGGTGCCCCCGAGTTTGAACTTCCAAAATGCAGCTTCAAAGGGCTCTAAACCATCACAGCCAAGTAAAAAAGGGTCTTACCTAGCAAAACGAGCGGTTATTTTCTCTTTTAAAAATTACAATTTATATACTTTTTAACCTCAAATGCTCATCTTGTCTAGCTCCATGTGTACTCTGTGTAGAGATTAAAAAGTATATAAATTGTAAATGTTTTTGGAAAATAACCGATCGTTTCGCTATATAAGACCCTTCTTCCTCGGCTGGGATCATTTAGAGCCCTTTGAAGATGCATTTAAACTGCATTTTGGAAGTTCAAACTCGGGGGCACCATAGAAGTCCATTATATGGAGAAAAATCCTGAAATGTTTTTCTCAAAAAACATAATTTCTTATCGACAGAAGAAAGAAAGACATGAATATCTTGGATGACAAGGGAGTGAGTAAATCATCTGTACATTTTTGTTCTGAAAGTGAACTACTCAATTAAGTGACATATGATCCTTCAGAAATTGTGCTAATATGTTGATTTGCATAATAGCAAGTAAACACACGCCTGTGGCGTTACATCTATATTTATCTATATATATATATATATATATATATATATATATATATAATGCTTGTCCGCCCAGAAATCTATCATTAATTACTCACCCTCATGCCATTCCAAAAGAAGATGGGAACCTAAATAAGTTTTGGTTCCCATTGACTTACATTAAATTTTTTGTCACTACAGTGGAAGTCAGTGGGAACTAAAAGCTGTTTAGTTACCAACATTCTTTAAAATATGTTTTGTGTTCCGCAGAATAGTCATACAGGTTTGAACATGAGTCAATAAATGATGACTGAGTATAAATAAATGAGTTTTTATTTTTGGGTGGATTTTCTCTTTAAAGGGAACCATGGGTATTAACACTTGCATTGCTTAAAATAACATAAATTATGTATTTTACTGAAATGTGTAGTAGAAAAATTATGAAAAATTTACGTTATTTACAAAATCCACATTGTTTTATATATATTTTGGACTATGGGGGGCGCCATTATTATGATGTTAACTGGCGCTACCTATTGGTATTTTTATCGCAAGACCGCTCTGAATATAAAGTACTAATATGATGCCGCATTGTGTGGCTTTTGGTTGTAATTTTAGTCGAAGGGCAACAACAGAGACGATGTAAGTGTTAACTGCTTTCCGAGCAATAAGAAGAGGAGAAAAGAACGGGAAGATGCTTGTGAATGAATAAAACTTCCTAAAGACCCGCGTCTCTGTTCTCTCCACTTCAGCCATGATGCCTTTGAGGCTTTTAGTAGACCACAGCTACTGAAAGAGCTTACAAACGGCAGAGACAAGAAACGCCATCATATCATTATTTTATTGTGGTATTGTGGAGCTGTTGTGATAAAAATAGCAACAGGTAGCGCCAATTGATCACTGAGTGCAACCATTTGACATCATCAAAATAATTTATTCCAAAATAATTGTAAAACAACATTGATTTTTAAAATAACATAAATCTTTCATGGGGCTTCTACTACATATTTTAGTAAGAGACATAATTAATGGTATATTAAGCCATACAAGTCTAAATACTCAATGTTTTCTAGATATCAACCTGCTAAACTCACTTCCTTATAGGGCTGGGCGATTTGGCCTAAAATCGAAATCTCGATTAATTGAACATTTTAACCCGATTACGATTAATGAACGATTATTTTATTCATTAATAAAATTATATTTCATTATATTTAAATAACATTTATTTTTTTTGCCCTCATAGTTCACTGTCAAGTTTTGTACAGTAAATATGCGCACATATTACAAGTGAGAGATTTTTGAATGAAGGGTGCACACACTATCTACTATCTATGATTATTTATTGAACATCAGTGTTGAACAACAGAAATTAAAGCACACATTGCTTAAAACGAAAAGTCACATTTTTCTTAAATTAGTGAAAATAAATAACTTGCACTTTTGGAAACAAAATAAATTATTTATAAAATAATAATAAATATTAAAAGTAGAAAATAAGTATCTCTTCTAAATAAAATTACTCTTGTATATCCTGTAAATACTTTTTACTGTATAAATACTGCTTAAGCTCTCCATCGACATTTTGGAGAAATAACATAACGTAACGGAGCGGGGTCACCTGACTCCACACGCAGTAATGTTTTTAAAGGGAAAGTAATTGAAATAATTGACCTGGAAAAATTTGATCGATTATAGGTTCTGAATGTCGATTACGATTATTTTTCGATTAATCGCCCAGCCCTACTTCCTTATGTCCCTTACCCATCTCCTTCATGCCCACAGAAAGATGAGGTGTATCTGAATTTGGTGATGGACTACGTGCCTGAAAACGTATACCGAGTGGCCAGACACTACAGCAGAGCCAAGCAGAATCTGCCCATGGTCTATGTGAAGGTAACGTCCATCAATAGAATCTGACATTATTCACTATTTTGAAAACATGTGACTTTTTTCTTGCTAATTTAAGTTGGTTGGGTGCTGCTTGTGAACCACTGACCTTTTTGGTGAAATATTTTGTAGACCTCAGCTAGCAAATTCTGCTGTATTAAAGTCACTGTTTATGTGTGTATTCAGCTATACATGTACCAGCTGTTCCGCAGTTTGGCGTACATCCACTCGTATGGGATCTGCCATCGAGACATCAAGCCGCAGAACCTCCTGCTCGACCCGGAGACAGCTGTACTCAAACTCTGTGACTTTGGAAGGTGAGACTGGGAAATTAGGTGCTGTCATGCATATAACATCTGCTGGAAAATGAACAGCACTTGTTTATTTTGAGATCTTGACAAAAACAGCTGAAACATTGCCTGTAGTTCTGTATTGATGCTCATTATCTTAAAAACCTTTTGGTGATTGACCTTAAAGGGCTAGTTCACCCAAAAATGAAGACCTTCAATCATCTTCAGACCACAAATTAAGATATTTTTGATGAAATCCAAGAGCTTTCTGACCCTGCATAGAGGGCAATGCCCAGAAAAGGTTGTAAGGACATTGATAAAATAGTCCATGTGACATCTGTGGTTCAACCTTAATTTTATGAAGCAACAAAAATACTTTTTGTGCTCAAAGAAAACAAAAATAACAACTTTACATCATTTACAAAAGTACACTACCATTCAAAAGTTTAGGGTCAGTAAAAAAAAAAATACTTTTATTCTTTAAGGATGCATTAAATTGGTCAAAAGAAAAAAAACATTTCATTTTGATAATTGCTAGGATCAGAATGTCAGAATCCACTGCCCATTAAACGTATTTAGCTAGACTGTAATACTTTTACTCCTGTGTTTTATTCTGTTGATACTTTTAGGTTTATTTTTGAATAACTAAACCTGGCTCTCGCCATTAACATAGCCATAAAAGAATAGCATTAACAAAAAACAAACAAAAAAAGATCTAAAGTGACAGTAAAGACACAGTGCAAAAAAATTCTGTTTTATATAAAAGTTATGTATTACAGTTTCCACAAAATATAAAGCAGCACAGCTGTTTTCACCATTGGTAGTAATAAAAATAACTTATGTTATTAGCAATAATAACTTCATCTGGCAATTTTACAGCCACTAGACAACAAAAACCCATTACATTAATGTTACAAAGATTTTTTTTCAACATTGATAATCATAAGAAATATTTCTCAAGCAGCAGGTAATCGTATTAGAATGATTTCTGAAGGATCATGTAACACTGAAGACTGCAGTAATGATGCTGAAAATTCAGCTTTGCATCACAGCAATAAATTACAAGTTAAAAATATATTAAAATGGAAAACAGTTATTTTAAATTGTAATAATATTTGACATTTTTTCTGTTTTTGCTGTATTTTTTATGAAATACATGCAGTCTTAATGAGCTTAAAAGTCTTCTTTCAAAAACATTACATAAATCGTACAAACCTCAAGCTTATGAACAGGTGTGTACATTTGTGTTTCTTTACAAATTTATAGTTTGGAGTAAATAATGAAGAAATAGCATGCAACAAGTGTCCATCATATATAGAATGTCAACTCAAAAGTCACTTTATGAAGCTGGTTGAGGAAATAATGCCATTGTTGTGATGGCGTGTGAATGGCAGCAATATAAAACACAGAAAGACATTACTCGTGTGATGTGGTACCTTTACTGGAAAACTTCATTTGGCAATTTCACAGCAGCTAAACAAGTCGTGTGTGAAAGTGACTATTTCACGGATCAAATCCCATCATCTGACACATTTAGCTTTGAGCGTTCTGATCTAAATCTGTGACTGACTTTATTTGATTAAACTGCTTTAAACTTAAAGTTTTGTTCCTTCATAGTTAACAAACATTTGGCTGTAGTTAGTGGCTATTTGGCAATAATGATGATGATGATTATTGTTCTTGTGATGATAATGTGTCCAATGATGATGGCTGTTTTGATGTGGACGCGTGTTGGTGTCATTTCTGGTTATGTCTAATTCTCTCTGTCTGTGTCTTGCGTTTGGTCTGTCTCTTTCTGTCTCCTGCAGTGCTAAGCAGCTGGTGCGTGGTGAGCCTAATGTTTCCTACATCTGCTCGCGCTACTACAGAGCCCCCGAGCTCATTTTCGGAGCCACGGACTACACTTCCAGCATAGGTAATCTAATGCTCTTTTTATAGTGTATAACAAAAAATACTCCTCTTATAGTGTATAACAAAGTGGATATTTCATCTGCCTTAACTCTAGTCTTTTAGTGAGACCTGCTAATGAAATGTGACCCTGGATCACAAAACCAGTCATGATCAATTTTTTTAAATTGAGATTTATACATTATAGGACAGGACAATATTTGGTCGAGATACAACTATTTGAAAATCTGCAATCTGAGGGTGCAAAAAAATCTAAATAGAGAGAAAATCACCTTTAAAACTGTCCAAATGAAGTTCTTAGCAATGCATTTTATCAATCAAAAATTAAGTTTTGATATATTTATGGTATAACATTTACAAAATATCTTCATGGAATATGATCTTTACTTATCATCCTAATGATTTTTGGCATAAAAGAAAATATATAATTTTGACCCATGCAGTGCATTTTTAGTATACCCATGCTACTTAATCCAGGATCGCGATGTGATTGAATACATTTCTGCTGCTAATCTGTGATGTAAGA
This sequence comes from Garra rufa, assembly GCF_049309525.1. Classification (NCBI taxonomy): domain Eukaryota; kingdom Metazoa; phylum Chordata; class Actinopteri; order Cypriniformes; family Cyprinidae; genus Garra; species Garra rufa. Next base: position 11,825,470 of record NC_133366.1, read on the forward strand.
AGAGTAAGTGCTGTAATATTCAGTTTTTACTTTTGTTTCCATACAGACATTTGGTCAGCTGGCTGTGTACTGGCTGAGCTGCTGCTTGGACAGCCCATTTTTCCTGGTGACAGTGGCGTAGATCAGCTTGTTGAAATTATCAAGGCAAGTGTGTGTGTGTGTGTGTGTGTGTGTGTGTGTGTGTGTGTGTGTTTTCATAAATAATCTTGAAACTGATAGCTTCCATTCTTGTTATTGCTGATGTGTCTCATTAGTTTTCTAGGAACCACCATGCTGGCTAGTTCCTAGAACTATGGAGTGCGAAAGCCCCTATTATGCACTTTTCTTGTGTCTGAGTAATGCAAAACGCAGTTATTTTTTATTTCTTTTTTCGGCGGAGCTGTCCTAGTTAACAGCTAAATCCTCGAGGCACTTTTTAAAAAAATTGTCTTACTTCCTATAAGTAAATTCCTGTTGAGACCAAAAATATCTAAAGCAGTGTTGTTATTGTCATCAAAAACTAAAACTATTAAAAAACTTTTTATTTATTTGAATTAAAACTGAAATCAAAATTTAACTGAAATAAGTTAAAGTTGAAGTACTAAAATAACTTAATATTTTACATTTTCTAAATTGGTAATTAAAAACCAATTTAACTAAACCTAAAATAACTCTGATATAAAGATAAACTATATAACCATCCATACCAATTTTAATGTTTTTTTAAAGAAGTCTCTTCTGCTCTCTAAGCCTGTATTTATTTGATCCAAAGTGCAGCAAAAACAGTACAATTTTGAAATATTTTTACTATTTGAAGGTGCCATAGAATGGAAAACTGAATTTACCTTGGCATAGTTAAATAATAACAGTTTAGTACATGGCCATGACATACCATGAGTCTCAAACACCATCGTTTCCTCCTTCTTATATAAATCTAGTATTTGCAAAAGACCACCGAAAAATAGGTCAATTCCAACATAACAGAATCACACTAAAATATCCGCGATTCAAAATGGCAGATTCAACAAACCGCATATTAAAAGCGGCTAGAGCTCCTAATTAAATATATATTTTTATCCATGTGCCAGCTATAGAGACCAGTCAGCTTTGTGAAACATCCAATCAGAGCAGAGCTTATTAATATTCATGAAGCTTCCAAATAAGGCAAAAACAGAGCATTTCATTCTAGGGGCAAATCCTAGGGTTGTAAATGGACCTGTAAAACCATTTCTGGAGATTTTTTGCCCTTTCCTATGCCATATACCTTCTATGTAGATATCAGAGAACAATTTTAAATATTCTCTCAGTGCATTCTATGGCACCTTTAAAATAACTGTTTTCTATTTGAATATATTTGAAAATGTATTTATTCCTGTGATTTCAAAGCTGAATTTTTAGCATCATTACTCCAATCACATGATCCTTCAGAAATCTTTCTAATATTCAGATTTTCTGCTAAAAAAAAACATTTATTATTATGTTGAAAACAGCTGAGTAGAATTTCTTCAGGTTTCTTTGATGAATAGAAAGTTCAGAAGAACAGCATTTATCTGGAATAGAAATATTTTGTAACATTATAAAAGTGCCTATATCATCACTTTTGTTCAATTTAAAGCATCTTTGCTTTAAAAAAAAAAAAAAAAAAAAAAAAAATATATATATATATATATATATATATATATATATATATATATATATATATATATACTGACTCCAAGCTTTTTAATGGTATAGTGTTCAATGTTACAAAATCTTTTTATTTCAGATAAATGCTGATCTTTGTATGTATTTATCAAATAATCCTGCAAAAATGTTCTCGACTGTTTTAAAATATTGATAATAATAATTAAAAAAACGTTTCTTGAACAGCAAATCAGTATATTAGAATGATTTCTGAAGAACCGTGTGACACTGAAGACTGGAGTAATGATGCTGAAAATTCAGCTTTGATCACAGGAATAAATTACATTTGAAAATATATTCAAATAGAAAGCAGTTCTTTTTAACATAGTAAAAATATTTCACAATATGAACGTTTTTGCTGTATTTTGGGTCTGTATTTTGCAGCCTTTGTGAGCAGAAGAAACATCGTGGTCAATTTCTAATTGTTCATCAGCTGAAAAAAATCCCTCTGAATGTGATTCCAACTGTGTTGTTTCTCTGTATTGTTATAGTTGCGATGTGGACCATATACTTTAATGGCAACAGAATAAGAGAACTTGTTTCCTCCAGGTGCTGGGAACTCCTACACGAGAGCAGATCCGGGAGATGAACCCGAATTACACTGAGTTCAAGTTTCCACAGATAAAGGCACACCCGTGGACTAAGGTTAGCATTAGTGTTTCCATATGTTTCAAGCTTTTTATAACTTTTATCCTTGTCTTGTCTCCTTACATTAATTCTAGAGAGTGATTTTGGCCATTTTATCTAATGACTTTTTTGTACAGTTGTACTTTAATTGCTCCTGTGTGACGTATTTAAAACACAAATCTATATCAAAAAGAAGTATTTTGTACAGTCAAGAGTTCACATTATTATACAAATATTTGTATAACGCATTCAAAAGTCCCATTCTATTGTCCGTATGTTAGGTTTTCCGGCCCCGGACCCCTCCGGAGGCTATAGCTCTGTGTTCCCGATTGTTGGAGTACACGCCTACGGCCCGACACACTCCTCTCGAGGCCTGCGCTCACACTTTCTTCGATGAGCTCCGTGAGCCCAACCTCAAGCTCCCGAATGGAAGAGAGCGGCCTGTGCTGTTTAATTTCACTACACAGGGTATGTTGTACACAAATGCACAAATGATAATGATTGATTTAATCTTATTGAGTATTGTAACAAGTAGGGCTTGTCCCTAATAGTTGACTAACCATTAGTCGACAAGAAATCAACCAAAATTTTATTAGTTGCTTAGTCACAGAAAAAAAAAATCCACAGGAAGTGACAAAGTTCGTGACAGACAGATCGTTAACGGCTGGTCTATATGGTAACATAGTACATCAGGCAAGACATTTAAACGTTCACCTATCATTCATCGACCGCAAACATGGCCTTTCATTTGAAAGATGTATGTAGTAGCAACTTTAAATGGCAGCTCAATCTAATGTTAAATTGTGAAAAATGTGCGCTATTGAAGTGTCTGTGGAAGCTGGACAGTGGCGTGCTCACTGCATCTGCAAGAGACAGATGGAGGCGACGGTGCGATCACTTGCTCCTGAAACACTCCATAATTTTTGATCATACGAATAAAAGTAATACATTTTTAAAATCTGTAAGGACTCTACGTTTATTTGTGTGTACTCACAATAACAACGAAACGTTGCACTTTTGTAAAATAATGAAAGCTAACAGGATGCGCTTTCTGCTGTCTCGGTCTCTGTGAACTTGAGCCAGAAACTCTGAAACTCTGTGCATACTTGCTTTACAGACATGAAAAATATATCTATAGAGAGTGAAATTATTACTTTTAAATGAACCAATTTAAATGGAAAACAAATATTCTTAGATTACGTAATCACATCACTACTGCGAAAATCAGTGTCGCCGACTTCATCTCTTAAACGTTAAAACGTTAATGCAGTGTCCTCGCTGTTTTTCCCTGACACATTCATAATTATTATATCTGCTGGTGCACTGTGGCAAGCTTTTTTTGCATGCGCTTGAGTGCTTATAAGGCTATGTAGGCAATTAAAGGCAAATTATTATGATTTATATGGTTTATTAATAAATAGTTACCTAATAGTCGACCAATGCTTAATATGAACGACTGCGGGTCAACCAGAAAAATCTTTAGTCGAGGGCAGCCCTAGTAACAAGTATTAACTGATTGGTATTTTTTTCTTTGACCAAAATTGCAGTAAAAACAGTAATATTATTACAATTCAAAATAACTGTTTTCTATTTTAATTATTTTTTTTAAATGTAATTTATTCCTGTGATGCAAAGCTGAATTTTCAGCATCATTGCTCCAGTCTTCAGTATCACATGATCCTTCAGAAATCAGTGTTTTCGCTGATTTGCTGCTCAAGAAACATTTCTTATTATCATCAATTTTAAAAACGGTTGTGCTGCTCGATATTTTTGTTAAAACTGAAATTTTCAAAATTCTTTGATGAATAGAAAGATCAAAAGAAGAGAATCTACTTGAAATAAAATCATTTGTAACATTGTAAATGTATTTACTGTCTGTTTTAATCAGTTTAACCCAGTGGTCTCAAACTCAATTCCTGGAGGGCCTCAGCTCTGCACATTTTCGTTCCAACCCTAATCAAAAATCAAGGTCTTTAGGATTACTAGAAACTCCAAGCGTTGGAGCTGGTTGGAGCTAAACTCTGCAGAGAATTCCCTCCAGGAACTGAGATTGAGACCTCTGGTTTAACCCCAAACTTTTTCGAACAATAATGTAAATGTGTCTTTTACATCAACATATCTTGCGTTTAATCATCAGAGTTGTCCAGCAACCCCTCGCTGACCTCCGTACTCATTCCTGCACATGCTCAGAACCAGGCGGAAAACTCCTCCCAGTCTGCCTCAGCTGCAACAGGTTGGTTTTCGACTTTCGGCCACTCAAAAGCCCCAAGACCGTCCTCACCCCCTTCTTTTTTTAACAACCGTCTCTCACTCTTCCAGGTGCCAACATTGGCGATCGTGGTCTGAACACCAACACTGCCTCTGCCGCCCCTAATCCTTCAACTTGAACCCCATCCACCCATCAATGGGCCACTTTTACGCTGCTGCTTACTAGCCACGCCCACTCCCCGGGGTCAAGGGCGTGGCTAAAACTAACCGAAAAGCTCATATGATATGATGGATGCACCAACCAAACCTTCCCCCAGTCATTGTCTCTGATTTTATTATTGTTTTTAATTTATTCGCTCTAAAGGACGCAACGAGGGCTCAGAAACGCCGCCTCAGGACTATCTGCGGTGATGTTTGACAATTCTCTCTCTTTCTCTCTCTCTATATATATATACACTTACATAAACCGTTACACCTACAAATATGTTTTCACATGTCTACTTTGACATTTTTTAAAGGGAAATCTGTATGCTGTAGTCGCTGCTTCTTTTATAATCGTCTCGGACCCCTTTCTCGTCACCTATGGGTGGAGACAAAGACTTTGAATATGAGCTGACACAGGTGGGATACAAGAAAGCTGGTTTCTAAATCCTGAACTGGTTCAACGGCGTGGACTGATTTCCAAGGCTTGTGTACATTCTGTAGACTTTGTGAAATATATGCTAATTGCCTTTTCCCTCAGTATTGGGCAGATATGTTGTATGCTTAAGCTGTATGCTGCTGTGTACCTTTCTTTTCGACCACTTTTGAAGGAGTGACATTATCCATTCGTTCCCTGCTCATCTTCCTCCTTCCCGTTGTATAATACTTCACTGAACTCTACACTAGACTACAGATGTTGACACATGTAATATCGGATCATTTTCTGTGAGTGAAAGTGTGTGTGTCTGTTTGTGTGTGTGAGCGCATGCTGTCTTATGTCTATAAATACTGTATGCTGATTAGTGAGCTAAAAGAAACAAGCACGAAATATGAAAAATGATAAAAAGGACCTTTAAAACGCAACATGTGAACAGGTTTCTGCACCGCAAATTCCAGCCTAAAGATGATGTTGGGTTTAGTTCTCAAAAACGTGTCATTTGTGTTAGAATTTAGTAGGAATGATTGGCTCTTGCTCCGTAAGGAAATCAGCACTAATGATGAGGCGGAAAAAGATAGGATGCGAAAGTTTTCTCTAGAGTAACTTTACATTTGCTGCCATTTCTTGTTTTTTTTTTTCTTCCTCACGTTCTCTTTAGCGTCCTCTAGTGTTAGTGGAAGTGCACAACTGAGGCTGTTGTATCTTGTTTCTTCCAATACAGTTGTGAATTAGTACAGAGTCACTTCAGACTGTTTATGTACCTCCCAAAAGTGCTGTTGAAAGAATATTAATTTGTTCTGTTGTCCACTTATAGCGATAATTCACCCATATATGAAAATAAGCATTGTTTGCTCACACTCTTAAACCCTAGAATTCTGTTAATTTAAATTATCTTTTCTACGCAATGAAAGTAAATGGCAACTAAGGGCTGTAAAAACACAAAAATGACAAATAGCAGTAATTATAGCAGTAATCGGCATATTAAATATAGCAGTAATCTGCTATATTAAAAGTCAAACAATCATTTATTGTGAGGAAACACAATTTAAGTTGTTAACTAATAATTTATTTCTAACTTTAACACCCTAACTCTCAAATATTGTCAAACATGTAAACTCTTGGCATCACTGAAATGTGGTACTCAATATGATTTGCAGTTTTTTAATACAAATGAACATAACTGAGATTTAAAGGCTGTAGCTGAGATAGTTTTTGGAATTTTTGGAGCTTGAACGATGATCTACAGTGCATCCACTTTCATTGTATGGAAACGAGTCAGCTTTTTTTTAAATAGTTTTAATAATTTTTTATTTTTTGCATGAAAGAAAAAGTACACTTATTTTAAGTTATATATTTTATTTTAAGTTATATATACTTTTTGTGTTAATTTAAGAGAAAAGATTTTTTGCATGAAAGAAAAAGTACACATTTATTTTTAATTGTGTGTGTATATATATATATATATATATATATATATATATATATATATATATATACATATATAAATATTTTGTGTATATATATATATATATATATATATATAAAATATTTTGTGTGTGTATGTGTGTGTGTGTGTGTGTATATATATATATATATATATATAAAATATTTTGTGTGTATATATATATATATATATATATATATATATATATACACACACACACACACACAAAATATTTTATATATATATATATATACACACACAAAATATTTTATATATATATATATATATATATATATATATACATATATATACAAAATATTTTTTTTTTGATGAAGGTGAATAAATTATGGCAGAATTTTAATTCATTGTATGGAAGTGAGTCAGCTTTTTTAAAGTTTTTTTATTAAGTAATTCTTTTATTTTTTGCATGAAAGAAAAAGTACACATTAAGTATATATATATATATATATATATATATATATATATATATATTTTTTTATGAAGGTGAATAAATGATGGGTGAATTGTCTTTTTAATGTTTTTTTTAAATTGGTTTTTCATTACCAACTATTACAATATGATATTGTATGAAGGTGCTGCATTGCTCTCAGTGTAGTATGTATTAAAATAATCATTTGTTTCAATAATGCATGCTTGGCAAAGAGAACTTGAGTAGAATTTCATCTGCTGAGCTCTTGTTCAGGTCAGTTCACTGTCATAGCAGGGAAAATAGATTTAACAGTGTTTTTCTTTTCCTTTTTATATTTTTAACTTAAAGATTCAGAAGGACTTTCTCTTAATCATCCTCTTGTTGGAGGGATTGTACATTCTTTTAATTAATATGGAAAATCTCTTATATTTACAGGATTTTTAAAGATTTTTTTATGATTATGTATCATATGTGAGATTACAGTGTCATGTATCTACAGTATTATTTAGCAATAATATATTTTTGATTTGTTTGGGGTTTTGTAAAATACTTTCAGCAGCACTTAAAGGGAGTGATGTCATGTAGCGCTACAACCTTTTTCATGAGCTTTATTAAAATATGTTAAGTACATCCTTGCACATAAAGCCAGTCACATTGTTTCATGAGTTCCTCAGTGTGTAGAGTATCACATTTCTCAGTGACTCATATGAGATGAAAGGGAAAATGGAAAAAATGACAAACGTGAACTGTTGGTAGTCATAAGAGTTCAACAGCCATCAAACCTTAAACATAGCTATTCATTTTTGCTTTGTTTTATTTTTCTCTGTACATGACAGTATGTTGAACGTCATACTGATGTGTGTTCTGTCTCGTGCGTGTTCTGGTTCAGAGGAGTCACCTGATACTGTACTGCATTGAATAAAGTGTAGGTTAGCCTCACTCCATCACACTGCTTTTTCTCTCTTTATTTGTAAATGTCTTGGATTGTTTTCCCCCTGCACCTACATTTAGTCTCTGGATGAGGTGAGTTCTGAGCAATTGGGAACGAGTATGAATATATTTACTGTATATTACACTGCTGCCACACAGATCTAATATAAACAAGCGGTTTCTTTCCCAGCATGCGGCTTCTTTCACAGACATAACAGACTGTTTTTGTAACTCGTGTGTGTTTTTAACATAAAATTGTGTGTATTTGACAGTTTAAAGCGCAATAAGACATGAAAGAGAACTTAGTTTAGTTTAGTACTTGCATGCTGTGCGTTCGCTTCAGATGTGTGTGCTCAGAAAACCCTATATGTGACCCTGGACCACAAAACTAGTCTTAAGTCGCTGGGGTATATTTGTAGCAATAGCCAAAAATACATTGTATGGGTCAAAATTATTGATTTTTCTTTTATGCCAAAAATCATTAGGAAATTAAGTAAAGATCATGTTACATTAAGATTTTTTGTAAAATTCCTACTGTAAATATATCAAAATTTAAATTTTGATTAGCAATATGCATTGTTAAGAACTTAATTTGGACAACTTTAAAGGTGATTTTCTCAGTATTTTGATTTTTTTGCACCCTCAGATTCCAGATTTTCAAATAGATGTATCTCGGCCAAATATTGTCCTATCCTAACAAACAATATATCAATAGAAAGCTTATTTATTGAGCTTTCATATGATGTATATATTTCAGTTTTGTAAAATTTAACCTTATGACTGGTTTTGTGGTCCAGGGTCACATATAAGAAGTTTAAACAAATATAGTTTAAAACATGATTTCAGTGCTATAGAGGTCATTCTGGAAAAGCTCTATTCTGGAAAAGGGGGCTTCTATTCTATTCTATTCTACTTCTATTCAAAATAGGCATTTTCAAAATGAAACAATAAATGATCTGTGAGGTATTTTGAGCTGAAACTTCACAGACACATTCTGGGGACACCTGAGATTTATAAAAGGGCCCTCTTTAAGCAAAACATGTATGTATGTATGTGTATATTCTCATTTCATGTTCAGGTCCATTTAACCTCACCTCACCAAAGATTAGCAATGACGCACACTTCAGGACAGGAGAAACCTCCCACTGACTCTTTAAAAGTGTATCAATCCACTTGTTTCCATTTACAGAGGGAGAAACGTCCTTCAGCAGTCATCTTTGTGGTAAGAAATGAAGCCATTTTGCGCTGTTTGTGTCCTGTTGCTTCTTACTCTTGGTAAGCATGTTTGTTATTTAAATTATTATATCTGCTCCACATTTTCAGATTTCAAACTTTTAATGAAGATACTTCTATGTGGATTGTTCTTTTTAGTGGAAAAAAGTTCCTTTATTTTAAATTTTTAGACTAAGAATAAACAATTCTACCAAATAAGTTTTTCCCTGAAAGGTTCTTTGGGGAACCAAAGAAACTGTATTTTTAACTGTTACAGTTGAAGTCAAATGTTTACATACACCTTGCAGAATCTGCAAAATGTTAATTATTTGACTAAAATAAAAGGGATCATACAAAATGCATGTTATTTTTTATTTAGTATTGACTTGAATTATATATTTCACATAAAAGATGTTTACATGTAGTCCACAAGAGAAAATAATAGTTGTATTTATATAATGACCCTGTTCAAAAGTTTACATACGCTTGATTCTTAATACTGATCCAAAACTATTACTTTTTGTTTGTTTGTTTGTTTTTTGTTTAGTGATAGTTGCTAATGAGTCCCTTGTTTATCCTAAACAGTTAAACTGCCCGCTGTTTTTCAGAAAAGTCCTTCAGGTCCCACAAATTCTTTGGTTTTTCAGCATTTTTGTGTATTTTGAACCCTTTCCAACAATGACTGTGTGGTTTTGAGATCCATCTTTTCACACTGAGTACTGAGGGACTCATAACTATTACAAACATTTACATCCCTGGCTCTTAAAACATCGTTTTCCCTTCTGAAGCATCAGTGAACGTTTGAACCTTCTGTAATAGTTGCATAAGAGTCCCTCAGTTGTCCTCAGTGTCAAAAGATCTCAAAATCATACAGGCATTGTTGGAAAGGGTTCAAATACACAAAAATGCTGAAAAACCAAAAAATGTGTGGGTCCTGAAGGATTTAACTGAAGAACAGCAGGCAGTTTAACTGTTCAGAACAAACAAGGGACTCATGAACAACTATCACTAAACAAAAAAACACCGCTGTGGATCATACAGGTAACAACATAGTTTTAAGAATCAAGTGTATGTAACCTTTTAAACAGGGTCATTTTTATTAATTCAATTATTATTTTCTCTTGTGGACTGTAAGTAAATGTCTTTTATGTGGAATATCTTATTCAGGTCAGTACTAAATAAAAAATAACATGGAATTTGTATGATCCCTCTTATTTTGGTCAAATAATTAACATTGCAGACTTCAACTGTCTATGCATTTTCTGTCTCAGATCTTGCTCTCTTATCATTCACAGGAATGGCTTTGAAGTGTAACCTGTGTGTTTCCAAAGGCAATGGAAACCCCTGCACTCTTTCAGTACAGACTTGTGTTTCCCACATGACGGCCTGTGGAAATATCAAATTCAGAGGCGGTTTAATGGGTGAGTTTAGCCATGATCACAACCCTTAAACCGATAGTACAAAACTCTTATTTGTGTTGTTTCCACAGCTCCTCCTTCTATCCGTTCCTGTATAAGCATGTCGGCCTGCTGGAGCTATATTCTCGCTCCACACGTGACAGCTGTGTGCTGCAAGACTGACCTCTGCAACTGAGCCAATAGCAATCATTAAAGACTTACATCAGCTGAAATGTGCCTTTCTGTAACCTTGACGGTGATTATACAAAATTGTACTAAACACTCAAAGGCTCAACAGTCAAATGTAACAACTGATTGCAACACAAATGTAACAAACAGCAATTACATCTTTTTGCAAGTAACAATAAAAGCAGTCAAGCAGTGGCTATTTTGTTCCAGTGCGGTACAATCTGTACAGAGGTCACACAAAATGAACAAACAACATATATATAACTTTAAAATAAAGTTTGTAGTTAATAATGAATAATAAGGGCCATCTGAGGATTGAAAATTTAAATCAGATAAAAGACCTTAGTCAGTGTAACACCATATTTAATCTGACAGGAATAAAAACAAGGCTGTGAGGCACTATTACAGTGCGTTAAATGGATATTACATTTGTTTAACAACACACTGATTGTTTAAAAAAAAAAACTGAGTTATGAAATAAATAGTAGAATTTGCACTTGTGTCCGGTTTGGTCAGTTACCCGGATGCGCGGCCATATTGGCAATACTCGGATGTAAACAGCATTGCACATAAATGTAGGCTGTTTCTGACTACCTTGTTCTGCTAATTTATGCTGTTTAAACCACTGGAAAAACGTGTGGAAGCTGCAAAAACATATAGAGAAGGACTTGGAAAGCAGGAACGGGTGCAATATTTTGAAAAACTAAAGTTAATAGGTGGTAAAGATACTTACAAGAAATATTAATTAAGATGTTAGCCTACCTGAATATTTTTGCACTCTTCTTCTTGATTTGTTGTAACTTTTGGCAGTCTAAGTTACTCCAGATGTTTTTCCCGCTCCGACCGATTAGTACAGCTCAAAACATGACAATAATTTACCATTTTCAGCCGAAATAATCAGCAAAATATTCAAGTTTCGTTCCGATCAGTGGCACTGACCGATCGATGATGACTCTAAAATAAATAATCTATGAAAATTATCTATAATCTCTAGCCCTCACAGTCTCGTTTTCATCCGCGGTAAATTCAATAAGACGTCAAACCGCCTAAAGGCACCTATTCTTTGTTGCTTTTCCTTGTCATTTAGATGCTTTTTAATGACTCATTTACAGCTTCAGTCATATAGGCGTCTCTGAGAGAGATAAGACTACCTTATTGGGTTGGGATGAGAACTTTTTCTGTCTTTATTAGCCATTAAAAAGAAGGGATATCTTATATACACTTTTATTTTCCTGTAGCGCCTTGTAAAGTTTAAAGTGAATCCATGTTGACGATAAATGAAGCCCAAACAGATAGTAATGCTGTCTGTCAAAGAGTTTCCGATGGCGCCATCTACTGGTCAGTAGACAAACAGTCACAGGACAAGTGCCAGAGGATGGAGCTTTTCCGATGCTCTGATGTTTAGAATAAAATCCCATAAAATAAAACAATAAAATAAAATAAATCTCAATATGTACTCAAAATAATTACATGGCCTAAGTACAAGTTGTTCGTTATATTAATCACTACTGTTTAGGTAGTTAGCAAGAACACTCATGTAATTGTGACCAAAGCCCTATATTGTCCCTGTGATTTTGTACAAAAAAAAAAAAAAAAGATCATTAGTTTAAAAGTTAATATTAACTTGACTGGGTCAACTTGTTTGTTATAGTTCTGCACTGGCGATGACACTGGCATTTCTTGACAAAACTTACTAAAAGTAACTTCTAAAGTGAGGTGTGAATGTAAGTGAAGTCTACTAATTTGTATCTTTCATTTGTGTTTCACGAAGTACAAAATTTGTGATTACTTAACATATTAATCGTACACTTTTTTTTCGATTAGGCATATTGTGCGAGAAGGGTGAGGAAAGCTGTAGCGGTTTATAAAGCGGAACACGATAAATAATTGTATTTTAACTTTATTGTCACCTATTCACTTTATGTGGATCCATGTGTGACCCTGGACGACAAAACCAGTCGGGTATATTTGTAGCAATAGCCAAAAATACAGTGTATGGGTCAAAATGAACGACTTTTCTTTTATGCCAAAAATCATTATAGGGTAATAAGGATCATGTTCCATGGAGATATTTTGTAAATTTCCTACCGTAAATAGCCTATACTAAAACTTAATTTTGATTAGTAGGCCTAATATAAATCGCTAAGATATCATTTTTAGACAAGTTTAAAGGCGGTTTTCTCAATAGGCCTATTTAGATTTTTGCAGCATCAGATTTCGGGTTTTCAAATAGTTATATCTCGGCCAAATATTGTCCAATCAATGGAAAGCTTATTTATTCAGCTTTCAGATTATGTATAAATCTTAATTTCAACAAACTTGAACCTTATGACTGATTTTGTGTCCCAGGGTCACATATCCTAAATATAGCCAATACGAAAATTTAAATAAACCTATTTAACGAAGTCGAAGTAAATAAATAAAATCGAATGATAAGAAATAAGAAAATGGTGTTTTAACAGTGTCAGATATTACGAAGATACCAACAGATAAAACCAAATGGAAACGGTTAAATTTAAGAAAGAATATTTTTTATTTTAGACTAATAAATATTTGGTCTTTCAAGGCACTTCCAACGTAAGGCCAATAAGTACTTCTTCTGCCGGATAACCTCCGTGTCAGATGATCTTAAAAAGAGTTACACATCTACCTGCTCCACAAGAGCACGTAAAAACATAAAACATAACATAAAACATGACAATATACAGCAGCTTCCTTCCGTGATTTCATGTGGCTGTAGGGAACTGGGTTAAAATGTACCGTGTCCAAGATGGTATTATAATTAATTACAATAATAACCAAGAGGAATTAGAAGATGTTCCTCGAAATAATTACAATAGTACATGTTGTTCGTTAAAATTATCCAGCACTTATTTGTGCAATTACCAACGCTATTATAGCAAATTTTCCCTGTGAATTTCGTGTAAACTTTCACATTTGCGCAAGTCTCTCAAATCATTTCAAAGTGGAAGAAGCCGTCAGATAAAAGTGTTTTGTTTGTTTGTTTTAAGACAAATAATACATCCCATAGGACACGGGTCCGTTAAATAGTCCTGGCATCGGTACGGGCCGCGGGAAAGACGCTGGAGGTCCGTACAGGGATGATGGAGATCCCAGTGGGAACGGCAGCGCGAACGGGGCCAGAAGCGGTTTGGAGGCGCATTTGAACTTTTCCAGCTCGGCCTCCTGTAGTCTTTTGGCCTTCGCCCTTCTGTTCTGGAACCAGATCTTGACCTGAGTCTCGGTGAGGTTTAGGGAGTTGGAGAACTCGGCCCGTTCGGCGATGGAGAGGTACTGTTTCTGTCTGAACTTGCGCTCCAGGGAGAGTAGCTGGGAGGTGCTGAAGGGTGTGCGCGGCTTCCGATTCGTCTTGTGCTTGCGTAAGGTGCACGGCGTTGGGCTCGGGTGACCTGGAAGAAACAGCGAAAAAAATATTTCATTAGAAATAAAAAAACGTTGAATTCTCTGTCTTTCTTCCTTGTGCAATTTTTAAAAAAACCCGTATTTCTATCTTGCAAAATTATCTGAAATCGTTCTGCTTTGAAAATTAGGCCTGTTTTTTAAACACTTCCAAACAGATATTGTATGCAAATTTAATTTTTAATTGTCATTTCACAACTTTAGTTTTTAAATGACTTATAAATGTACTTTTACTGATTAAATGTATTATTGCAGTTGTTTATTATTTAACAGATTGTATATTGTTAGTACACTATTATTATAGTAGGGCTTCTTCATTTAGTAATGAGAAAGGTGTGATGGTAAAAAAAAGTTTATTTTTTAAATCTTTTAAAGCATTTTCATTATTTCTTTCTTTCTATAACAAAAATATACAACATTTAAATCATTTTACAAACAAACTTTAACCTTTTTTAGCTGCTTTGCAAGCATACTGGCAAATACATATTTCTTGTTTTGTCATTTTGGTTAAAGTATAGCCTATCTCAAAACATTAAAATCTGTATATATATATTTTTATGAAACATTTTATTATTTATATTACAAATGTTTAGGCCAACAATCAAACTATTTATAAAACAAAAGTATATTATCGTAAACGTAAATCTGTCAATAATGAATGTGATGGTAGGCTAAGTCTAATTATGCATTGAAATATAATTAAATTGGCCCTGTTTTGAAAGAAAAAAAAAACTAAGCGATGATTGTAAATAGGTGAAACACTTACGAGGAGGAGATGTGAAAGATGAGGAGTTTGACCAAGTGCTCTGTTCCTTATCGCTTAATTCTTCACTGTCGTCGTTTAGGCTGTCCGAAACGCTTGACAAATTGTCCACAGAAACTTTGGTATTCTCTACAAAGTAAGTCCTTACTAAGTCCTGTCCCAGTCCCAGTCTTTGGTGCGGGACAACTGGAGAACACGCGACCTGGCAGCTTGATTTGGCCATCAGGGATTCAACACTGAACGGGAGGCAAGTCTTCTTCACTTTATGTCCGGTGTCGGTGGTCATATCTCTCGGCTTTTGACTTTCCTCGCTGTCCGAGTCTGTTTTTTCTTGAGCTGTCGTCTCAACGGGTCCCTTAGGAGGATTCATCGTAAACCATCCGCCGCAAGTTGCCGCGTCCCAACAATTTCTAACAGGCTGTTGTGGTGCGCTGCCTCTGTACACTTATAATAGTTCGCAAACTGCGGTCCTCCAATCAGCGCGTTCGCTCTTCCAGCTGACTTACAAAAGCCTCGATTTGATTGGTGGGAATGTTCCCCTGGGGCACGCACGGACCAATCACAGCCGACCCCTCAGAAGTCATGTGGTCAAGTTGACACCAAGACATCAAGGGGATATTGAGAAAAATGAGTACTTAATCGCGGATGTCTTGCTGAGATGATGTATAGATGGCCTCGGGGCTCTTGACTCTTTGGAGCACAAAGTAGACCAATTTTAGCCCAATTAAACAGTGGGGAAGCGCTCAAAGTATCTGTATCCGACTGTTGAGAAGTCATTGAAAAGGCACAATGGAATTACTCCACACCAAAACTTTGGTCTTTGGAAAACACGGTAAACAAGAAAACCGGACTGTCTTGTTCGGAAAGTTACAGTTTGCAAATGTTGTTTTAACTGTCGTGTAATAAATCGAAATAAGTGTAACATATATTTATATATAGCCTAATAGCATAAAGTAACTTGAATACAGCTTTTTTTTTTTTTTTTGCTTAGGCTAAATCAACAGCGACTAAGAAAGTTTAATTAATGCGCTCAGTAAAAGCCAACAATTCCTGAAAAAGGAACATTTGTGCTTTGACATAAAATTTTAATATTACTTCCACTGGCTATATTACCATATGTTTATATATTATGCACTATACTGATATCCAAAAAAAGCGATTTAGGTTTCCTATAAAAATATAGGCTAACGTTCTTGAGACGCATTTCTAAAGTATATGGAAACTTTTCATGGTTGCTTTATTGAGAAAAAGCTTTTGTGAAGGCAGAAATTGATTCGAAAGGGCTGTAAGTTACACAATACTTAGGCAATTTAAGGCATGTCACGGGCTTTTAAGGTTACAAAAGGCTCAGCTGAGAAGCGAGCAGAGTTTTCTTCTCTCTCATTTAGAGAGCCAGACGAGCTGCGTTTTGGAAGGCGCCAGAGACGGTGGGATCAAAAGAGAAGGTACCTCGAGGAGGAAAAGGCAACAGTTTAACTCCACTTAACCAATTGTCCTCAAAATATGTAGTCCTGAGCATAGCTTCAAGGCCGAACGGTGACGTCAAGAAAATGAAGCAGTACTTTGCCAAACCCGAAAAAAACTTTTGAGAGTATGAACAAAATCTCCTCAGTGTTTATAATAAGTTTGAGACTCCCTTCTCGTTCCAAAACAACAACAGAGCACGTGAACGCATAAGTACACCCACCAGAATAACAATAATAAAAAAGTATAGCCTACAAATTCGAATAGTCTATTTACAAAAATATTCTTGACTTGTCTTAGCGGCACCTTGAACCGATTTGGCACGCGATTTAAGATGTCTAATATTCTCTAAAAGCCGAAGGTTCTTCCTCTTACGAGTGATAGATCTGTCACGGTGGGTATCAAATCAAAAGAAAAGACCCCCTGCACTAAACTCCACCAAACTAAACGCTAAATAATTTAAATGATCACAGGAGATCCATTACTAGCACTTTTAATAGCTGTAATGACGATAGTTTATGTGAACCTGATTGAGTCGACTCTCTTTTGTAATTTAAGACTCGTTTGGAACGAACAGATGAGGACAAAACTGAAGCCTTAACTTAATCTAATTGGAAATAGGAGAAATGCTAGATGGATAGATAGATAGATGGATAGATAGATAGATAGATAGATAGATAGATAGATAGATAGATAGATAGATAGATAGATAGATAGATGCATTCGCAGTAAGCTTCAGGACTGTTTACATTTTCCAGTCCTACACACACTCCCAACTCCAAACAAATACAAAATTATCATAATCATCATCATTACAACAAAAGGATGTGGTTTCTGTCAACGGACTCCGCATAGCAGGTTTGCCCTCTCAAGGTTGGGCTTTTGTAGGCTGCATAATTTATATAGCCAATAACGGCTCTTTTCACATGGAGTCACTTCCAATCATTTTCAAGCTTGGTTGAAACCACTCAGTCAGTTCATAAAACCAGAGGCCAAGTCAAATTTAGCAGCATCAGAGCAGCACACTAAACACTTTAAATGTTGGTCATTGTGCGCTTGACATTCCAGGAATTCTCAGTCTGTTCGAGTATTAATGCGTTCATGCGTGCATCCGTTTTGACTAATCACGCAAGTCTTTCTCTCTTAAGACCTTTTATGTTTGATCTTTAAAATGTAAAGCTATTTATTAAAAATAATAATATTGTAAAATTAAGTACAAGTTTTTTTTAAATATTTGATTACATTTTATACAAGTTTTGTGAGTGTGTACACCTTTTTCACACCGTAAGAGTGGGTGCGGCCATTTGTAAATTTTATGGGTGAGGCTATTTTTAGCTGTACAAAACTGTTTTGCTGTTTGATATTGCATTTGGGTGTGTCTTACCATATTCTTTTAACGTATTATCTTTTTTATGAGCACACTGGTTTGTAGAGCAAACAGTTTTACTGTAGATTGTTATTGTGTTTTCAGGACGCCTCATCAATTGGCCATATTAGCGGCACTGAAAGTAAACAATGCCACTGAACTGAACTTGCATATTTTGCTGAGTATTGCTGTTGAAAATGGTCAATTATTGTCAGATTTTATGCTGTGTACTAACCGGTCGGACCGGGAAAAACATTTGGAGTACTATAGACTGCCAAAAGTTATAACAAATCAAGAAGAAGCTGTCTGAGAGACAAAAGGCATTGTGGTTGGCCAAACTGAACCAGCATTTCCAGGGCAAGAATCTTGACAATTATTATGTTCGTTCTTATCACTTCCGGTCAGGTAGGTGAAATATTAGGCTAACATCCTAATTAATACAGCTTGTTTGTATCTTTACTACTTAATAATTTTAGCGCTCTTAGCTGCTTACTAAGTCCTTCTCTAGATGATTTAGCAGATTCCACACAGTTTTCCTGTGGGTTAGACAGCATAAATTAGCTGAAAAACATATTCAGTAGTACATTTACCGTGCAATCCATGCTGTTGCTTACATCTGAGTATCTCCAATTTAGCATCCGGATAACTGACCAAACCATGACGTAAGTGCAAACCATCTAGTCTGGTAACGAACAAATACAAAAACACCAAATTCAATTTAAAACCATATATTTACTGCAAAATGAAAAAGAAAGAGTATATATTAGTGCTGCTCGTGTGATTAATTTTTTTTAGATAATATTTATGTAAAACATATATTTAAAAAAATTATAAAAATAGTATTTTTTTTTCCTGCTTTGGTAAGTAGTATAAACAAAATTCAAAACTTACTTCTCAGCACCTTGCCTTGTTCTCTTGGCACCACTGATGCCTGTGTTTATGCTCTTCACTGATGCATTCAGGGACTTATAATTCTCAATCAAGTGAATAATACACACATAGCTCAAAAGACAGAGTTCTACACTACAGGTTGAGGCAGAGACAGTGACTAATGCTTGAAAAGAGAGATAAGGAGTTTAACACTGGGGAATAGCTGACACTGTTATGAACCAGATGACAGATGAGGGGGTTTTATATTTGTCCAGCGCTGAATACACTGGGCGTCTTCTTCTCATTACAGTAATGTCTCAACAAAGCTTTAAACCCACTATGCGACAGATCTATTATTTTCCACAACAAAACTCATTGTGTTCAGTGAGTGATGTCCATTCACAGTGGACTAGCACACTAGACTAAGTTCCTTCAGGCTGTTTGATATTCTTAAATGGAATTCATTAAAATCCTTCTGACAGAGAAATATACTTCGGCTCTGTTCCAAAATTTTGTAAGCTGCCTAGAGAGAATATTTTAAGTCAGTAGTACGCAACAGGTCCTATGTTTGTAACCAAGTCATGTCCAAGTTCTACAGAAGAGAAGAAATTGAAAAGTCTGTATTTTTGCCACTGTCACATGGACTATTTTAATGATATCCTTACATTTCTAGGTCTTGAAAGCTATCAGATTTCATCAAAACTATCTTAATTTGGGTTCCGAAGATGAACGAAGGTCTTACGGGTTCGGAACAACATGAGGGTGAGTAAATAATGACAGAATTTTCATTTTTGGGTGAACTGTGCTTTTAAGATGCATCAATATCACATATTTAAAAAGTATTCTTATTTTTCTTAATTATGCATAGAGTACACTCTTAAAAATAAAGGTTCTAAACGATGCCATAGAAGAACCTTCTTTTGTCTAAATGGTTCCATAAAGAACCTTTAACATCTGAAGAACCTTTCTCTATCACAAAAGGTTCTTTGTGGCTAAAGAAGTTTCTTCAGATTTTAAAAAGTTAAAAAGAGGTGGTTCTTGAAAGAACCTTTGACTGAATGGTTCTTTGTGGAACCAAAAATGGTTCTTCTATGGCATCGCTTGAAGAACCTTTTAAACCTTTCTTTTTAAGAGTGTACTGTGGTCTATTGTTGGTCCTGTATCTCAAACACTTATTGTAGGATTATGAGGTTCCGTTTCATTTAGGATGTTGCCTATGTAGGCAGCTCGTTGGTTTTGGAACACAGCCTATAAGTGTCTATGTTTGTGAACGCTACCGTGACCGTTCTATATTTACCCCAATCAACCGTGAATAGTTACGTGAGTGTATGTACAGTCACGCCACTGTGGCGACTCCATGGTCACTCACACTAACCAGGAATGTCTCCACACTTTCAGAGGTAGTTAGTGGCCAAAGATGCACTGTTATTTCTCATGAAGTCTCCCACAGCTGCCTAAATTACGCTTTAACTGCTGGGGTCACATCTCAACCGCGAGCTATTGTATGAATTCCAGCACTTGGAAGGTCTTGGAGTGGGTATTTTTCTTTTGGCTCTAGACTTGAGTCAGATTGCAATATGAAACCATGCTTATTTGTGGCACAGCTGAATATACAAATTGACCTAAATCATTTTAATAAGCTTCAAAGTTCATGCCACTAATAGATAAATCTGAAGTTATGGTTTTGTGAACCCAAACATATCTCTTTGCTATTTGACTTCATCATGAATTAATACACAGTGTTTTTCCAGTCAAATAACGTGATTTGCATATGAATTCAGTTTCAAGTCGTTACATGGGAGTATTCGTGAACATCTTGTTAAAGAAGGTGTGACAGAAAACTGGATCTTTGGATTTGAGAGTAATCTCATTAGCACAACACGTGTCTTGTGTTTATAAAGTTTTACTCTTTAAAAAAAAAAAAGAAGCTTTGTTCGTTGTTACCGATTTTAAAGTTTGAGTAGATGTAGGATGAATCGCTTTGGGGCTGAAAATCTGAAACCCTTCTTAGGGTTGAGTATTTTTAGAGGCTCGTAAAATTACTTTTTATATTCTTATGATGGCATTTTATTTTCCTTTTTTTATAGGTCCGCTGGCATCTCCCTGGGCTTGCCATCTGGTGTCATTTGATTATGTGGGAGATCAGGCATGAACAAATATGTGTGCTTGGTTCTCCTGAGATTACAATTTGAAAGTTTTACCATGAAAAAGCCAGGCACCAGGGGGCCGGTGGGTTGAAATGACTCTTTGAATAAACACTCTTTGGTCTCTCTCAATGAGAATAGAGAGGGAGCGCTGAGCTTTTAACAACGTTCACAGGACACGAGGCAGGAGGTCGGAGCCGCTGTCTCTGGGCAGATGTCTGTTTCACAGTGTCCTAAAGCTGATCCTAGAGCAGTTTTGTAGTTACCTTGAGGTCGATAGTTTGATTTCTGAATCAGGTGAGAAAGAAGTTGCTTGTAGATGAGTATAAAAAAATCGGCTTACTTTCGGAAACAAGTTTATTTTACTAGTTAGTGAGGCTAAAGACCTTTGGAAAAGTTGTTCATAAGATTCGGACAAAAGATACATACAAAGTTTCTCTGTAAGTTTGCTTAAGTAAGGAATCTCTATTCACTCCATCTAAACATTATATTTATTGGGTTAAAAAACTATATGCAAATTGTGGCCGTAAAGATAAATAAATGGAGTAGCAAAAACTAAATACATTTTTAAAAATATGTTTTAAATAATAATTTTTTTTTTATTTGATTAAATAATTAGAGAAATCTTTGTGGGAACTTAAAATGAGATGATAAAAAAAAACAAAATTTTTTATTAGTATTATAATATAAATATAAATATTTTTTTAAATTTTATATTTTAAGTATTTAATTTATTTTAATTTAATATATATATATATAATTAAAATGAGATAAACAAATAATAATAAATATATGCAAAATATGGTTGTAAAAATAAATAAATACAGTACTAAAATGAAATAAATATTTTAAATTATAATATAAATATAAGTATATTTTACTAAAGTATTTAATATTTTTTAATTTAACAATTAAAACCCTCTGTATGGCCCTAGGTATAACATTAAAAATGAGATAAACAAATAATAAATATATGCAAATATATACAAAAGATGGCTGTAAAGGTAGAGTAGCAAAAACTAAATCAATTTTTAAAATATGTTTTAAATAAAGTAAATTGTATTATATTTTATTAAACAACCAGAAAAATATGTGAGAATTAAAAATTAGATAGTAAATAATAAAAACCTTTATAAATAAAAGTATTATAATATAAATATTAACATATTTTAATAAAGTATTTAATTTATTTTAATTTCATAACAAAAACCCTCTGTATGATCCTAAGTATGGAATTAACAATGAGATTTTTTTTTTTAAATATATTACTTATATTGTAAATAAAAGCATTTAAAAAATAAAAAGCAATGGGGGAATTAAAAATGAGATACATAAAGAATAATATAATAATATAATCTTATATAATACTATATAAGAATGATAAAAAAATTATAATATATATAAATAAAGAAAAAATACACATTTTAATTTAAACATTAAAAACGATGGGAAGAATTAAAAACGAGACAAATATAGAATAAATTATAAAAATGATAAGTAATAAAAACTTTTAATTTTATTGAATAAAAAAATAAATAAATAAATAATACAGTTAAAAAAAACTAATTACTAACAATATATTAATATATTTATATATAAGTAAGTATATATTATATATAAGTATTCCAAATAGTCTTTCAAATAATCTAATCTAATTTAATCTAATCTATATTCAAATTGAATTATTTAAAAAAAAGGATGAATTGGAAATTAAATAACTAAATTGGAAATTAAATATTTATATACATATTTTACAGTATATGCACTTTTCAAAAGGCATTCACTGCATGTTTGACTTTCCTTCCACCTCTCTTGGACAGAAGGTGTGCGGGAAAAGGAGAGTAAAGTGGAGCGAGGGGAAGAGGGAACTTTGGGCTTTGTTGTTCTATTGCTTAATGAGGTAGAAAACACAATTGCACTTTTCTGAGTGTGATAATTGTCTGCAGGGCGATGTAAATGAGATGCGTGGGTAATGCCTTACAGGGATGTGCGTCTTGCTGTGTGAGGAGAAAGAGAAGGAGAGGGAGGGGAGGGTCGAGAGGAAGATCACAGGGCCAGTAAGCTTACATTAATCCACCTTACAGGTAATTGACTTGTTGCATTTCAAAGGCTCTTCTGAGGCCTGTTATCAAGACTTGGGTAATTAGCAGTAGCTATGAGGAATTGATTAAGAGATTAGACCGTTGATGACTGCTTTCACATCCACATCGATCAAGCAAAACAGTGGCGGAAGTTGTGCTACTGTGTGGGTAAACAAAAAACAGGGTGATGTTTTCTAATCAAACAAATTACAGGGTGTGCTCCAAAACCTACTGAGATCTACGTAGTCAGCATTGAGAGGCATCATGAGCATAACAGTGACACAAAAGCAAATTTAAAATACTTTTGGGGCTTAAAATATATTTTTTAACTGTGTGTGTGTGTATAAGTATTGACGTCTGGTTTGTTAGAATAAGACAATATTTGCCTGAGATACAACTACTTGAAAATCTGAGGATGCAAAAAAATCTAAATATTGAGAAAATTGCCTTTAAAGTTGTCCAAATGAAGTTCTACGCAATGCATATTACTAATCAGAAATTAAGTTTTGATACATTTACGGTAGGAAATGTACAAATTATCTTCATGGAACATGATCTTTACTTAATATCCTAATGATTTTTGGCATAAAAGAAAAAAATATAATTTTGACCCATACAATGTATTTTTGGCTATTGCTACAAATACACCCGTTCTACTTAAAATTGGTTTTGTGGTCCGTATTTTGAGGGGAAATTGGTACCCAAAAGTGGGCAAAACCTGAAAATTGCCAAAAACCTCCCTTTGGGAATGTCCTAACTTGTAAAACTGGTATAAAAATAAAGTAAGAAAATATTTTTTTTTTTTTTTTTTGAAATTGTGAAAATGCAGAAAGTTTTCTTTTAGGGGAAGGGTTAGGGTCAAATTAGACGATCAGGTATAACTATTTGTACATAAAAATTTTTTGAAATATGTTTTACAAAAATACTATTTCAGTTTTCTTTTTCTTCAATGTATTACTAGCTGTTTCTTTAAAAATTTTCGCAAAATTTATGAGCAATTTCTTAGTCAAAATAGTTTTTACACCAAGTAGCCAAATAGAAGAAAAGCTGCATTTATTTAATAAAGAATACAGTAAAAACTGTAATATTGTGAAATATTATTATAGAGTAAAATCCTTGCTTTTCATTTTAATATATTTTAAAATGTAATTTATACCTTTAATGGCAAAGCTGAATTTTTTTAAGCAGCCATTACTCATGTAATTTCTTATTATTATCAATGTTATAAATCATTTTGTTGCTTAATATTTTTGTGTAAACCAAGATACATTTTTTTCAAGAGTCTTTGTTTATTTGAAAGAAGAGCATTGATTTGAAATAGATCTATTTAGTCACCAAAGCGCATTTATTTAATAAAAAAGCAGTAAAAACAATAATATTGTGAAATATTATTATAGATTAAAATACTTGCTTTTTACTTTAATGTATTTTAAAATTTAATTTATTACTGCCATGGCGAAGCTGAATTTTAGTACAATCCTTTTTCAGGATTCTTTGTTTAATAGAAAGAAGAGCATTTTAAAAATGAGACAAATAAAGAATAAAAATTAAAAATGATGATGATGTAATAAAAAATAAAAATAATGTAATAAAAATATTTATTTTAATTTTATTTAAATTGTTAAAAAAACTGGGTGAATTTGAAATTAGATCAATAAAAATTAAATAACAGTTTAAAAAATATTAAACAAAATATAAAAATATATTTATGAGTATATATTAGTATTTCAAATAGTTTATTTAATTTAATTTATTTAATTGAAAATCAATAAATAATTAAATACATATTTTACAGTATATGCCCTCATGTATTTAAATATATATGCTTTTCAAAAGGTGTTCACTGCATGTATATTAGTATTTTAGGATCCTTTGTTTAATAGAAAGAAGAGCAGGTATTTGAAATAGTCATATTTTGTCATTTTAAATAAATTTAATGTATTCTTGCTGAATAAAAGTATTTATTAAAAAAACAAAACAAAAAAAATGCAAAACAAAATGCAAAAAAATTATACATTTTTACCCAAAAGTGAGCAAAGACATATTTTGTCTCTTGTTTGCTCAATGTAATGCATTCTTGCTGAATAAAAGTATTTATTTATGCAAACAAAACAAAAAACCAAAAAACAAAAAAGTCTACAAAGCTCACTAAGTCAGCATTGTGAGACATTATGAGCATAGTAATGACACAAAAAGCTAATTAAAATGTACTTTTTGGCCATAAAATATATATTTTTAGGCAATAGTCTCTATGTGAGTGTGTGTGTGTGTGTGTGTGTGTGTGTGTGTGTGTGTGTGTGTGTGTGTATATATATATATATATATATATATACACACACACACACACACACACACACATGTATGTGACCCTGGACAACAAAACCAGTCCTAAGGGTCATTGGAGGATAGGATAGGACAATATTTGGCCGAGAGACAACTATTTGAAAATCTGCAGTCTGAGGGTGCAAAAAATCAAAATATTGAGAAAATGGCTTTTAAAGTTGTGCAAATGAAGTTCTTAGCAATGCATATTACTAATCAAAAATTGATATTTGATATAGTTACGGCAGGACATTTCTTCATGGAACATGATCTTTATTTAATTTCCTAATGATTTTTGGCATAAAAGAAAAATCGATAATTTTCACTCATACAGTCTATATATATATGCAAAGCTCACTAAGTTTTGAAACTGAGCCAATGTGCACATCCAATAAACTGAAAACTGACACACAGTGACTTGTTTAGTCATGTTCTCAGTCGTGTTCGTAAAACTACGTATTTTTTTCTCTATTTGATTAGGTAATTATTATTCAAAACAAACCAAGCCAAGCACCTTCAGATTCCAAACAAACGTAATTAGCTCATTATGCCGAAGCGGCTTGTCAGACTGTTCTCACACTACAAATTTCCTTTGTCCGCGGGCGTTTCTAAACTTTTTCCACTCAGCATCTGCCATGTATGACCCTTTATGCTGATATCTGCATTCTAATAGATTTCCCCCCGCTGAGACATTCATTTCTGTGTCCTGTCCGTCCACACGTCCGTCCGCGCGGCTATATTTCTTGTTTTGTCCACGTTTGACATTTTCTACCAGCCCCATATATAACGGCGTAAGAAAGAGAACTCTAATATTTAGTTGCACAGGGATTTGTCTTTCCCATTCCGCAAGCTTTTCCACAAGGCTGCTGTTACTAAGTGGCGGTGAACTGAAAGGCCTCGCATCCTCTTTTCTTCCTCTCCGTAGGGCGCTTTGGCTAACAGCTCTGGCAGCTGCTGTGATCTCTATTTGCCCACTGAGCTCTATAGTCCTCTCTCCGCAGGTGAGGTAAGACTCAAAGGACTCTCTAATAATCTCTCTCTCTGTTGAACTCGACGGCGACTGACTTTGTGGGTAGCGTTTTCTCGCAAAGAGGCCTACTGAATGCGAATGCCGCTCTTAATAGTTCATTATTCCACCGGCTGGGAAATTACAGACAGTTGCCGGGCTCGTTCGGTGCAACATGTTTGGATGAGGTGTGGTATCTTCCTCAAAGCACTCCTCTGTTTTTCCTCTCTCAATGCTCCCCGGCAAGACAATCTATTCATACGGTTACTTAAGTGTAATTGCCTCCCTTTGAAGCCTCTGAGAAGCAAATGATTTGCTTTGCCCCGGGGGCGGCCATGGTCAAATACCCATCCCATCCCTGTCCCGTCCTCACGCCTCCCTCCCCGAAGGGTTGACACTGCCGGCCTGCCCAGCGAGAGGGCAGCTCCCTCACAGAGAAGAAATAATACAGCCCGGGCTGCTCAATTTCTCCTCCTTTTCATCCTCGTCTTTTAAAGTTTTATTAACAACAGCTTTTTCTCGTACGGTGGCGGGGTGCGGGGGCGACGGGACGGCGGGCGGCTCCTGGCGAACCCTCAGGTGCTCTCACCGCTCGCTCAATGGCTTCTTATGTGTGCTGACAGGCCAGCGATGCTCTTTAGCGAAAACCCCAGCTTTAGGAATGTGGTAGATTCAGACTTTATTTTTGAGATGTGACCACAACAACTTTTGCCATCAAGCCTATAATTTGTCATTTAATAGCTTTTAAAAAGAAACAAATGTTATTGGCCAATTTTTTTTTTCAGCATATATGTGACCCTGGACCACAAAACCAGTCATAAGGTTAAATTTGACAAAACTGAGATATATACATCATATGAAAGCTCAATAAATAAGCTTTCTATTGATGTATAGTTTGTTAGGATAGGACAATATTTGACCGAGATACATCTATTTGAAAATCAGGAATCTAAGGGTGCAAAAAAATCAAAATACTGAGAAAATCACCTTTCAAGTTGTCCAAATTAAGTTCTTAACAATGTATATTACTAATCAAAAATTACATTTTGATAGGTTTACAGTAGGAATTTTACAAAAAATCTTAATGTAACATGATCTTTACTTAATTTCCTAATGATTTTTGGCATAAAAGAAAAATCAATAATTTTGACCCATACAATGTATTTTTGGCTATTGCTACAAATATACCCCAGCGACTTAAGACTGGTTTTGTGGTCCAGGGTCACATATTTGAAATCTTTTGTAACATTGTAAATGTCTGTGACTTTTGAGCAATTTAATACATTCTTGCTGAAAAAAAGGAAACTACCCAAACAACAAAAGCTCTGAAAGAGAGCCACAGAGTACATCCATTAACCTTGAAAAAAAAGTTTATGCCATGTTCTTACTTGTGGTTATGAAAGTAATACCTATTTTGTATTAAATGTAATTAGGCAATTATTCCATTTATTTTGGCATGCTCATCATGTAAAAATCAACTATTATTTTATTTTTTGCATTCCCTTTTCTTAATATTTTATGATATATTTAGAACAATTTGTTATTGTAAAAATAATATTTTAGTCATATATTTGTGCTATTTTGATATTAATATTATATTTTATATAATTAAATACAACTGATGGTTAAACATATGAATCAATATTTAATATTTTTTGTGGTATTAGTTAAGACAAAAAAGATCTTATACACTACCAGTCAAATGTTTTTGAAAAGTAAGATTTTTAATTTTTTTTAATGTCTTTTCTGCTCACCAAGCCTGCAGTTATTTGATCCAAAATACAGCAAAAAACAGTAATATTGTAAAATATTTCTACTGTTTAAAACAACTTTCTATTTATGATGTGACCACAAAAACTCTTGCCATCAAGAACTAGTTGCCTATAATTTGTCATTTAATAATTTTAAAAAGTTTTTTTTTTATATATTTGTGGAAACCGTGATCATATTTTTAGCATATATTTGAAATCCTTTGTAATATTATAAAAGTCTTTTTTAAGACTTTTGAGCAATTTAAAACATTCTTGCTGAAAAAAAAGTCCACTACCCAAACAATTATTTTATTTTCTGCATTCCCTTTTCTTAATATCTTTATGATATATTTAGAACAATTTGTATTGAAAAAATAATATTTTAGTCATATATTTGTGTGTGTGCTATTTTGATATCAATATTATATTTTATAAAATGAAATACAATTGAAAATATTTCATATTTTTTGTGGCATTAGTTATACACTACCAGTCAAAAGTTTTTGAACAGTAAGATTTTTAATGTTTTTTTGAAGAAGTCTCTTCTGCTCAACAAACCTATTTATTTGATCCAAAATACAGCAAAAACAGTAATATTGTAAAAAATTGTAATACTGTAAAATATTTGTACTATTTAAAATAACTGCGTTCTATTCAAGATGGGACCACATAAACTCTTGCCATAAAGAACTAGTTGCCTATAATTTGTCATTTAATAGCTTTTAAAAAGAAAAAAATTTAATTGGCAAAATTTTACTTAAATATATATTTGTGGAAACCGTGATCATTTTTTTTCAGCATGTATTTGAAATCTTTTGTAACATTCTAAAAGTCTTTTTTAAGACTTTTGAGCAATTTAAAACATTCTTGCTGAAAAAAGCAAGTC
Organism: Garra rufa; assembly: GCF_049309525.1. Taxonomy (NCBI): domain Eukaryota; kingdom Metazoa; phylum Chordata; class Actinopteri; order Cypriniformes; family Cyprinidae; genus Garra; species Garra rufa. The sequence continues at coordinate 11,854,282 of NC_133366.1, forward strand.
CACTACCCAAACAACAAAAGCTCACTAAACTGAAAGAGAGCCACAGAGTACATCCATTAAACTTGAAAAAAAGTTTATGCCATGTTCTTACTTGTGGTTATGAAAATAATACCTAATAATTTTTTTTCTATGTAATTAGGCTATTAGTCAATTTATTTTGGCATGCTCATGTACGAATCTGCTAAATTATTATTATTATTATTTTTCATTCCTTTTTCCTAATGTTTTATCATATATTGTGAAAAATTGGTATTGTAAGTAATATACAAATATATATATAGAGAAACTTTTTGCAAAAAATAATACTTTTTAATAATAATCTATCCAGTCATGTTTTTATTTCAAATTGCTAATCACTTTGGTGCTATCAGTCAAGAGATAACATTTAATAATAATTTAAATTTTTTTTTGTGGTATTAGTTAAGACAAAAATGTTCTTATACACTACCAGTCAAAAGTTTTTGAACAGTAAGACTTTTAATGTTTTTTTAAAGAAGTCTCTTCTGCTCACCAAGCCTGCATTTATTTGATACAAAATACAGCAAAAGCAGTAATATTGTGAAATATTACTTACTAAATATGTTTACTATTTAAAATAACTGCTTTCTTATATATTTTAAAATGTAATTTATTCCTGTGATGCAAATAAAAATTTTCAGCATTATTCCAGTTTTGAGTGTCAAGTGAATCAGAAATATATTCTAATATTCTGGTTCTTCTGAAAAAAAAAAAAAAAAAAAAATCTACTCCGCTGTTTTCAACATAATAATACTACTAATAAGCATCAAATCAGAATATTAAAATGATTTCTGAAGGACCATGTGACTGGAGTAATGATGCTAAAAATTCAGCTTTGAAATCACAGGAATTTTTGTTGGATCAAATAAATGCAGGCTTAGTGAGCAGAAGAGACGTCTTTAAAAAACATTAAAAATCTTACTGTTCAAAAACTTTTAACTTGTAGTGCATATGTTATATTGGTATATTTATATCTAAAAACGTACAATATATATGTATATGCCTATTACATTTTATCAATGTTTTTCATTGCAAAATGAAATGCAACTTTAAGCAATGGTTTTCTAAGTTTATTCATCATCATAGCGTTAGATGTTTTGCTGATTGAATTCTTCATTTATTGATTTGTTTATGTATTAACTCATACTTTCTGTCCATCCTTTGGGTCTGTGGGTGTCTCTAGTGGTCTGGTGGGCTTACTTTTACATCTTGACGATTTCAAGATTTACTTTAAAGGCTGACTCACACATGGTGACAGTGGAGCAGCCTTTGCTTATTTTAATTAATATGAGTAGCAACATCTAATGCAGAAAGAGTCCTGGCTCCACAAAGATCCCTCCAACCCAAATGCCAGAAAGTGGCATTATCTCAGCCTTGCTATTCCTGAGAGCCTGTGAGCTCTTGTGTATGTGTGTGTGTCAGCGTCCAGCAACACTAAACCAAGTTATGAACATGGCATTTTCCTTGTATCATTTGCTTTGAGGTTTTTAAGAGAGAAGCATTCCCCAATGTCAGTCCAGATGGTAACGATTCTGGAGCGAATTACGAGGCCAAGCAACATACCTGTGGGCCATGTTTTTTTCACAGCTCCATAAAGAGCTCAGTAATGTAATTTTGATCTCATTTATCTAATATCACTCCAGCACAGGGTACTTTACGTGAAACTAGGCTTCTTGCTGGGCACATATCTTCTTGATCTCCTGTGTTGAAATAGCTTGTATTATTTAACTCGGAGGATCCAAAGAGGGTCAAGCTGGCTGGAGACGTGGTGGGTTAGCTTTGAATTTACTTAATGGATGTCCCTGGGCACTTGGGATTTTACAATAATATGCTTCTCCGCAGAGGTAGACTCCTATGTTTGCGTGTCTAGCATTGAAGCCTGAGGAACTTGGTGGGCTCACTTGAATGTTATAAGAGCGACTCTGGGCTTCAATAAACTAAACACTCTTAAAAACAAAGGTTCTTGGCATCTATAGTTCCACGAGGAACCTTTCAAATGGTTCTTTATAGGGGAAAAAAAGTCCTTCAAATTATTCAAATGTTCCTCAGACTTTTAAAAATAAGGGTTCTTTAATGGCTTCCATGGTTCCATGAAGAACCTTATAATAATATCATTATAGAACCTTTCAATTCCACAAAAGGTTATTTTAGTGGAAAAAGGTACTTTAGATCATTAAAATGTTCTGCACACTTTTAAAAACAAACGTTTTTGGTACTGATGATTCCACGAAGAACCTTAAATATCAAAATAGAACCTTTCAATTCCACAAAAGGTTATTTTTAGTGGAAAAGGGTTCTTTAGATCATTAAAATGTTCTTCATACTTTTAAAAACAAAAATTTTTGGTACTGATGATTCCACGAAGAACCTTAAATATCAAAATGGAAACTTTCTATTCCACAAATGGTTCTTTTTAGTGAAAAAAATGTTCTTCACACTCTAAAAAATAAAGGGTCTTGGCATTAATGGTTCCATGAAGAACCTTAAATATCAAAACAGAACCATTCCAGTCCACAAAAGGTTCTTTTTAGTGGAAAATGGTTCTTTTTAGATCATTCAAATGTTCTTCTTTTAAAAATAAAGGTTTTTGGCATCGATGGTTCCATGAAGAACATTAAACATCAAAATAGAAACTTTCAATTCCACAAAACGTTCTTTTTAGTGGAAAATTGTTCTTCACACTCTACAAAATAAAGGTTCTTGGCATCGATGGTTCCATGAAGAACCTTAAATATCAAATGGAACCTTTCCATTCCACAAAAGGTTATTTTTAGTGGAAAAAGTTTGATTAGATCAATAAAATGTTCTTCACACTTTTAAAAATAAAGGTCCTTAGCATCAATGGTTCCATGAAGAACCTTAAATATAAAATGAAACCTTTCCGTTCCACAAAAAGTTATTTTTAATGGAAAAACGTTCTTTAGATCATTCAAATGTTCTTCTTTTAAAAATAAAGGTTCTTGGCATCAATGGTTCCATGAAGATCCTTAAATATCATAATAAGTCCTTTCCATTCCACAAAAGGTTCTTTTTAGTGGAAAAGGGTTCTTTAGATCATTGAAATGTTCTCCACACTTTTAAAAATAAAGGTTCTTGCAATCAATGGTTCCATGAAGAACCTTAAATATCAAAAGGAACCTTTCCATTCAACAAAAGATTATTTTTAGGGGAAAAGGTTCTTTAGATCATTGAAATGTTCTCCACTCTTTTAAAAATAAAGATTCTTGGCATCAATGATTCCATGAAGAACCCTAATTATCAAAATGAAACCTTTCCATTCCACAAAAGGTTCGGTTTAGTGGAAAAAGATTTTTTAGATAATTAAATGTTCTTCACACTTTTAACAATAAAGGTTCTTGGCATTGATAATTCCATGAAGAACCTAAATATCAAAATAGAACCTTTTAATTAAAAAACATTCTTTTTAGTGGAAAATTGTTCTTCACATTTAAAAAAATAAAGGTTTCTTGGCATCAATGGTTCCATGAAGAACCTTAAATATCGAATGGAACCTTTCCATTCCACAAAAGGTTATTTTTAGTGAAAAAAAGTTTCTTTAGATCATTCAAATGTTCTTCACAATCTACAAAATAAAGGTTCTTTGGCATCAATGGTTCCATGAAGAGCCTCAAATATCAAATGGATCCTTTCCATTCCACAAAAGGTACTTTTTAGTGGAAAATGTTCCTTTAGATCATTGAAATGTTCTCCACAATATTAAAAATAAAGGTTCCTGGCATCGATGGTTCCATGAAGAACCTTAAATAGGAAATAGAACCTTTTCATTCTATTGCATGGCATCGAAACTTCCTTTTGTAACCTTTATTATTATGGCCAGTTCATCTCCTTTTGGATTTGATGTGGTGGCTTCATTTTAACTCAAGCGATTGGATCTGTCCATGTGCATGTCTATGAACACAAGCAGCCCTTTATCAGTCATCAGTTCAGGCTGCTTCATGTATACACGTCTGGGTTACATAAACTCATGTTTCTTTTACTTGCGACGATTTATCTGCGTTGCGTGTCATCCTTCCTATTAGTAACTTGGGTACAACACGGAAAAGCAATAAAGCCACAACAAGGCTGAATGAGTGAGCATTTTTAGCTCAACATTTCCATTAGCGGTTGTTTTTTTTCCCCAGCAATAAGGGAACTTGTGCACGACTGGCAACCCGCTGTGTGAAATCACTCACTCTAATGGCACAACACACGTGTTTGTTACAGGAAATCGTACAGCCGCTCTATAAGTATTCCGTCGGTGATAAAACCAAATTGCATCATGATGTTGGGTCAAATAAATGAGAAAACGGCCTCCTCCCCCCCCGCGTAATTAGCTCCAGGAGAAGTTGCTCTTCCACGCTGATTTGGAACCGGCTTCTCCCGCTCGACTCCCAGTCGCAAACATTAACAGCAACCGCAGAACTTGGAAACAAATACCTCTGATATGAGCCAAATGATTGTACTGCAAAGTAATTGCACAATTAAATCGAACTGGATAAACTTGTTGAAGAAGTTGCTCTTTAAAGCTCACCACTGTTGCTGTTTGACTTTTGATGATTAGGACCGGGATTTGGAAACTAGTCCTCGTTCAATAAAACAGCACAGACTCCCCTCGAGCAGTTGACTCGTTGCTATTATCCGTACAAATATAAACTCAAAATACCCTCAGCGCCCCAATTATGGTAAATTAAAGAACCTAGCGACCCTAATGAAACTGGTGCAGTGCTGTTTTTATGTGTAAGGTGTGCTGCTAAACAAGCCATTTGATAGGACTAATTTATGCATGCAATGCGTGCAAATGTGCATCAGACTAAGACCCGCCAGTTCTAGAACCAGTTGTCCTTTTTAATGAACAGAAATAATTAAATATTTCCAAACGTCACGATTTTTTTCCTCTGGAGTATCCTGCTCACTCTTTTTTAATATAATGAACAACGTCAAACACCCCATAAATCAAATATTTTCTATGTATCAGTCAATTCAGTACACAAATCTGGTTTTCAAGTGATCCACTGACCCAACAGCTCACAAGGAAAGTGAATAATCACTTAAATTTAATGATAAGATGCTTACAGTATCTGATTATCCTCTTTTGTAAGTTGCTTTGGATAAAAGCATCTGCTCTGTTTGATGCTTTTAAAAGCAAGGTTTGAAATATAATGTCATATGACTGATTTTATGATACTTTTGTAGTGCTGTTGTATCTCGTCCACAAACTCATTTCTGTTTGTATGCAGTCGATGCATCCTGATCTAACGTTCAGTTCACAGATACTACAAGCACTATTGTAAACAATGTTGATTATAGTACAGCTCTCAAACGACCACAGGATTGTGTAAGTAATTTGGATGTGCATCCATTGCGCATCTTCATCGTGCTATTTCTTTTTGCAGAACCCATCAGCGTTTCTGAGATGACAAACAAACTATAATATGACGGCACAACAGGAAACTAGGGGGTATAACAGCGCACACAAACTCTCAGTCTTGTCTGGTTCTGTTTTCCTGGGGTTTATGAAGCCAATCTTTCTTCTTTTTTCTGACTGTGTGCATTAGCCTTAAGATAGCCAAACAGTCTTCATCCCTCAAAATCCTGGATACAGTTGGGCAAAATCCAGAAACAAGCCTCCTCCTTTGACCCTGTCAGTACTTTTTTTTTTTTTGGTGGTGGTGGTATGTCTTTGTAATTCATCCGAGAGGCTTTTAAGTCTATAGGATTTACCCTGAAGAAAACTGAAAGAATCCCTGGGAGAAGGACAATGAAGGGGCCATGATGATTTTTTGGGGAAAGCCTGATAATGATTTGTGACAGAAATAAGACCCAAAAATCTTCGCAATAAGAGGGAAGTTAATTCAATTCTTGATGTCAGAGGACATCAAAGGTCTGCTGTGTTTTACAGATGTAGTTTACCCAAAAATTAAAATCCTGTCATCATGCATTCATCCCCATGTCGTTTCAAACCTGTATGACTTTCTTTTTCCATGGAACACAAAATGTTAAGCTGAATATTTACGCAAAGCTTTTCTTGACAATTTAAGGCTACAGTAACCAGATGATTCAAATAAATTCATTTAAGTCTGCTTCATTTATGAAAATATCAGATTTCAGATTTTATGTCAGTGATAATATAATACTAATGCACTAACTTTAAACATGACTTGTTCCATGAAATAAATAAATTCATGTTTTTATAAAATATGCTACAATTTGCTACTTGCTATGGGGGGATATAAACATAACTTTCTATGTGCAAAATGAAATGAAACAAAATGAGATATAATATAACAAATTTATCTGTCTGGATTTTCCTCTCCAGTGGGGATTTCCTAAGACTTTAAAATACTTTCTCTCATTCCCTGTTTTCAGAACACAGTTTTTCTTTAGTAGAAATGATTCCTCCTCTTGGGCCTGAAAACAATATAAACATACAGAACAATGGGAGCTGGGGTGTTTGGGCTGCTCTATTGTCTGTGGGTACTTCAGACCCATAATCATGTTGTTTGAGGTTATATGGAGCTCATCCTACTTGTATTCTCTCAAACTGTGACAAACAGGGATATGGTTCAATAATACTGCGTATGCTGTCAGTTCTGCTATCTCTGTTTGTTTTCAAATATAATTTATTCCTAATAGCATGAATGCATTGCATGTATAGATTTTCAAATCTTTATCAAAATAGGAAATCACATTTTCATTGTGGTGGGCAAACAGAAAAACATCAATTATTTCTATAAAAACATGCTGATATGGAGTTTCTCTGTAGGTTGCCACCGTAATTTAACACAATAAAAGTATATTTAGTTGCAAAAAGCTGGCCACAAATGTCTTTACTTATTTTGTGGCAATAAAACAACAAAGAAACAATTCTAAAGTGATTAGACATGCTAATACAACAGTAATCTAATTCAGTTTTTTTGCTTAAATGTATTTAACAGCATTCATTTCCTGGTTAAAAGTTGCTTTTTTTGACTACACAGTACTCAAAGCATGCAATTACAACAGAGCAGAAAAGAATAATAGCATTTTAAAATGAAACTAAACCAGAAATCTATATTTGATATCCGAAACCTGATATTCAGACATTTAGACAAGCAGGGCTAAATGTTCTTTTCCATTCATCATAGGCTTTTAACATCCCCCATGGCTGCGTTATAGACAGTAATGACGTGTAAACAGAGGTGTAAAAGTAAAATTAACTGCCAGATGTGAGTGCAATGAGTACTGATGAGGTTGTAAACGCATAAAGAACACAATGCACAAGCAGATAAACGCACTTTCTGTGAGCCAATGCAAAGCAAGATTTCCATCTAAGGTACTAGCTGGGCCTCCTGAGGTGAGCTGAGACAAAGTCAGCTTTCCAGAGTTGACTTTTGAGAGCTTGAATTGCAAAAAGGTGGAAAAGGTTACATATATATCTCACAGTTGCGACTTTAGTTTCTGCAAAATAATTTATTTTTTATGTAACTTCTTCTTTTAAACTTCATATTATATTTTATCTTATTTAATTTAATTTATATCTTATTTTATTTAAATGTTAAATTTCCTAGTGTCACTTCCTCGTAATTGCGATTTCATGTCACAATATGACTTTATTTCTTATTTTACCTCCTTTTAATCTTTGGAAACTTTATATGCAACTTCAAAAAGGGACTTTACATATCACAATCGTGACTTAATTTCACACAGATTTTTTATCTTACAATGTAACTTTACTTCCTAGTTTAAACTTTGTCCTATTTATTCTAAACTAAGATCCATGCGACTAAGTGGAATTTTACCCTACAATTATTGAGTTTTATAACATAATACATGTGACAACTAGCCCCAGTCTTCCTTCGTTGAAGGAGTAGTTCACTGTCAGAACAAAAATTTACAGGTAATGTACTCAACCGGTTGTCATCCAAAATGTTCATGTCTTTCTTTTTTTAAGTCGAAAAGAAATGATGTTTTTAAGGAAAACATTTCAGGAAGTATCTCCATATAATGGACTTCTATGGTGTCCGTGAGTTTGAACTTCCAAAATGCAGTTACAATGCGGCTTCAAAGGGCTCTAAACCATCCCAGCCAAGGAAGAAGGGTCTTATCTAGCAAAACGATTGGTCATTTTATAAAAAAACATTTACATTTATTTGCTTTCTAACCTTAAATGCTCATCTTGTCTAGCTCTGCGTATACTCTGTGTATTCCAGTTCAATACAGTTTGGTTATGTCGAAAAACTTCCATCTTATTTTCTCCTCCAACTTCAAAATCGTCCTACTTCGCTGCAGAAGTACTGACCCAGTGTTTACAAAGTGAACATGCAAAGAAGGTCAAAACAAAAAAAACAGCGATGTAGGAAGATTTTGAAGTTGGAGGAGAAAATGAGATGAGAGTTTTTGACTTACCCTAACTGTCTTGAACAGGACTGCACAGAGTATGCATTCTTTTTTCTTTTTTTTTAGAAAATGACCGATTTCTTGGCCCTTTGAAGCTGCACTGAAACTGCATTTTGGAAGTTCAAACTCACGGGCACCATAGAAGTCCACTATATGGAGATAATTCCTGAAATGTTTTCCTGTACGACTGAAGAAAGAAAGACATGAACATCTTGGATGACAACAGGATGAGTACATTATCCGTAAATTGTTGTTCTAGAAGTTAACTACTCCTTCAATGTAGAATTATTTCAGCAATGTAGTCCGAAACTCTTATGCCTTACAGCAAGGCCCTGACAAACTCACTCTCACTAATAGCAGCAGAAGTCAAGAAAGTTAATGGGCTCTTATCAGCGACTGCTCTGAAACCAGTGTCTCCTGCACAAACCCTGCTGTCGTCCTGCAAAACCGCTCTGAGATCAGAGTGGAAAGCCAGGCTTCTGAGGAACAGGATCCTCTGTGTGTCTGACTAATTGACCCCTGGTTCCCTGGGGGTAAATCAACAGAGGCTAAAGCCACTGGGCCACTAACAAGCAGCTCTCGTAAAGCAATCCATAACCAATGGGCAATTTGAAACACATGCTATTGGATATATTTATGACTCAGTCAAAAAGGCGGTTCGGATGACCTCCAATTTTTTTGTGTTTTTTGGGACCAATGGCTCACTCTGTTTCCTTCTCGAAATGTCACACATCAAGTAAATGCTTCGTAATTGACATGACTTGTGTCTAAACAACATTCAAATCAATTTTTATTATTAGCCTCATTCAGCGCAACATGATTGCATTAGATTGTTGGGGACGGGAGGATTAGGCTTTATATTAAAAACAGCTGGGCTGTTATTCTTTGATTATCCTCATCAAAATGATCCAGAAGAACGCTGAGCCAGTCACACGTAATCAACAATCACACCCGTCACGCTAATGTAATGCAAAGAGACTCGGTGACGGCAATTAACTTGCATTTCAGTCATTTGATTTGCTTCAAAATTGTGATTTTTGGATACGTTCTCCCAGACTTCTGGAATTCCGTGGTGTGCTCTGGAATTTCAGACCACTCAAAAGTGGCTTGATGGTCTTTCTATTTTTTTTTTTTTTTTGCAGACGCTGGTATGCCTGGTTCTGAAGAAGGCCAACTGTTTTTCCCAGTGGGGTTATCTGACAAAGCACTTCATGAACTGTGCAGCCACTGGCCTCAGACCAGCTGATACTGCTTAGCCCCAGTCGTAAAGCAAAAGGTCTCTTCAAGCGATCCATTAGTGCTCCTATCCCCAAGAGTGGAGGCAGCGGTCTGCTCCAGCCGCGCAGGAAAGCTTGAAGGAAAACAGCATGGCAGACAAGTCAGAAGATCAAAGACCCCCTCAGACGGCAGACCCCGTCTCCAGACATCCAATCTCTTCCCCTTCATGGTTCTAATTAGCAGATGGTGGAGAAATGGCTCATATTATGGCTTTATCAATTAGAGAGAGAGGTTCATATCTTTCTCTCTCTCTTTCTCTTGCTGTCGGCCCGTGAGCGTGGCATAGATAGATGAACTGAGAACAGCAAAGGCATATTGGAAGAGAACCGCTGCTTCAGATTTAATGTGAATGAATTAGTTCACCATGGAAAAGGAGCACTTTGGTATTTTCTTTTCTGATGACTTTCAGTCTACAGATGTGAGTTGATAGTGCATGCAACAAAATGATCATATATCTTATGTCAGAATAGTTCCCCCCAAAATGAAATTTCTGTCATTATTTACTCACTCTTAAGACATTTCAACCCATTTTTTTTTTGCTGTGGAACATAAAAAGACAAATTCCTGTTGTTGTAAAAACAGGAAAAAAGAGCTCTAAAATAAAAAAATTCACACAGCATTATAGATACAGTTGAAGTCAAAAGTTTAAGATACACCTTGCAGAATCTGCAAAATGCTAATTATTTTACTAAGAGGGATCATACAAATTTTTTTTTTTTTAATTTAGTAAAAAGCAGTTAATAAGATATTTCACATAAAAGATGTTTACATATAGTCCACAAAAAAATGGTTGAAAAAATGCCGTTCAAAAGTTTACATACACTTGATTCTTAATACTGTGTGGCTAACTGAATGATCCACAGCTGTATTTGTTTTTGTTTAGTGATATTTGTTCATGAGTTCCTTGTTTGTTAGGCAGTTAAACTGCCTGCATCCAACTTTTTTGCACTGAGGACAAGTGAGAGACTAAATGAAAAAAAAAAAAATATTTAGGCAAAATAAGAAAAATGTACACATTTTCATTCTGTTCAAAAGTTTTCACCTCCCAGATCTAAATGCATGTTTTCTTCTTAAGCATCAAGTGAGCGTTTGAACCTTCTGTAATAGCTGCATATGAGTCCCTCAGTTGTCCTCAGTATGAAAAGATTGATCTCAAAATCATACTGTCATTGATGGAAAGGGTTCAAATACACAAAAATGCTGAAAAACCAAAAAATTTGTAGGACCTTAAGAATTCGTCTGAAGAGCAGTGAACAGTTAAACTGTTCAGGACAATCATGAGGGACTCATGAACAACTATCACTAAAAACTAAAAAATTCAAACTATTATTTTCTCTTGTGGACTATATGTAAACATCTTTTATGTGAAATATCTTACTCAGGTCACTACTTAATAAAGAATAAAATGCATTTTGTGTAATCCCTATTATTAACATTTGCAGATTTTGCTAGGTGTATGTAAATTTTTGACTTCAGTATAGGTAAATACATAAGCCAAGAGCAAGTTGTTAATACAACTTAATGCTAACCACAAAGCCGTTAGCTAAGATTACATTTAAAAGGTACTATAGTTTGAAAAAAAATCAATGTTGAGTTAATACATACCAAAAACACAAATCAACACATTCTTACTTGTTAAAGTTTATCAAACTCCTTTAGAAATGTAAATTTCACCGTTTTTTTTTTTTTTTTTTACATCCAGAGGGTGCCCAATGTTGCTTGAAACTGGTTGATTTTTATTGTGAGTGACGACACATTCGCCGTTCTAACGCCGCGTTCCAGACAACCCGTAACCCGTGTTTTTCCGACCTTCTACCAGTGAAAGTGCACTGGAACGGCAGTCAAACCCGTGACTTCCCACTCGTGAACTTGTACTAGATCGATGTACTCCCAGTTACAAGTTCTGACGTAACATAGCCTGTGAAACAACAAAGTCAGCCCTAATGGGTGCGGTGTTTATGCAAGTGGCACACGGTGGAAAAATAGAGCTTAGGACAATATAACGTTGCAATCAAATTAATAATAATATAAAAATAATAATAATTCATAAATGTGCCCAGGCAATTTGGCGTGACTTGCCTGGAATGCTACAAAGTCGTGAGTCGTGGTTTGAAGTGGTGATTTACCAGTTAAAAAACCTGCCTGGAATGCAGCATAAGATGGCGGACACGTTTATGTGCTTAGAGCGGTCTAAGGCCCCGATCACACCAAACGCGTCTTTTAGTTCTAAAAACGCGAGGCGCACAGCACTGCCATTTTTTTTGGTGACTTTTAAAAAAAGAGCAGTGTGCTGCGTTTTTTTTTATGTTGCTAGGCAATGACCAAAACAGCTGTCCTGTCAGTCAAATCAAAGGATTATAGCGCGAGCGCTCTAAAATCTTTGTTTTTTGCTGTTAAGTAAACTGTCATATTAGCAGAAACCCTAAAAAATACAGCTCCGGGTTCTTGCAGTCACCGGACTTTTTAAGCAACGATAAACTTTCGTCACCACAACAGAAGGCCCGCCCCTCCATTCATTCGATTGGACAATGGAAAAAAACGCAAATGACGCTGGGCGTTTTTCCGCTCAGAGTTGATTTTTTTTCAACTTCAGGCGCTCAGAGCGCTTCTGCAAAAACGCAAGGCGCCCGGGGCGCATAAGCAGCGCGCAGAACGCTCACTGCCAACAGAAAACCATTCAAAAGAGGCGCCTCCACCGAACGCGTCTTTTAGTTCTAAAAACGCGAGGCGCACAGCACTGCCTTTTTTTGGTGACTTTTAAAAAAAGAGCAGTGTGCTGCCGTTTTTTATGTTGCTAGGCAACGACCAAAACAACTGTCCTGTCAGTCAAATCAAAGGATTATAGGTTTTTGCTGTTAAGTAAACTGTCATATTAGCAGAAACCCTAAAAAATACAGCTCTGGGTTACCCACGATAGACACCAAAAGTTTCTCCTCCATTTCTTGCAGTCTCCGGACTTTTTAAGCAACGGTAAACTTTCGTCACCACAACAGAAGGACCGCCTCTCCATTCATTCGATTGGACAATGGAAAAAACGCGAATGACGTCGGGCGTTTTTCCGCTCAGAGTTGCTTTTTTTTTCAACTTCAGGCGCACAGAGCGCTTCTGCAAAAACGCGAGGCGCAGCAGGCGGCGAAAACGCGAGGCGCCCGGGGCGCATAAGCAGCGCGCAGAACGCTCACTGCCAACAGAAAACCATTAAAAAAAGGCGTCTCTCACTGCAAAAACGTGTTCGGTGTGATCGGGGGCTAATGCGGAATCTACCTATACATAGTCGGCCCTATAGACGTTTTTCCTGAACACGGAAGTAAGTCCGACTCTTAACTGAAAGAATGCTTTGCATTTCCGTTCTGCATTGTTTCTAGTTAAATTAGGGTATATTCCGAGCTAATAAAGTAATGTTAAACCTATTAACATGTTTTTAAAAAGCACATGGCTCCATAGCGCCATCACTTGGCAATGTCGCAATGACCGTCATTTGTCAGTGCCTCACTTTTATGAGTGTGTAGATGACTCGAAGCAGCGGACGTTAGCTACATTAAAAACAGATGGACGCTATTTGAATGGGTTCCTATGGAAACCGGAACAGAAAAGCATTCAATCTGACGTTAGAATCCGTAATGGCGGCGCTCATCGTTTACTCAGGAAAAAGGTCTATACAACTCGGTTATAGGCTATACGAGAACTACACCTTATTCTAGAGCCGTTATCACAGGAACGAGTATATTTTCTCGACACAGAATCGCATTTTGGCGAACCCCTGCAACGTTAATGTACTGTACAACTAGTTATTTGTCACGTTATATAATTAAAGAGTATGCGTCACCTGAATGTTTTAGATTCAGTTGCCGTCCTCCACCGGAGCTGCTCCCGCCTGTTCTGTGCAGTCGACTCCGGTCTCCCCTCAGTTATTATAGCCGTTGTCGGTTAATTAAAATTTGACGGATGAACTGGCGTATCGACTGGACTCCTGCAGCGTCAGCTACGAGAAAATGTAGTGTTATGATGCTATTTGACGTCTTTGAATAATAAATGCCATATCTGAAAGCTAGCTTACATAAAGCTGTTTTTTAGTCCGTCTTTTTTTTTTTTCTTCTTTTTTTACAATCGTAGTTATGAAGTTTCTTTAAAAATAACAGCCTATGGGTTTGGAATGACATGATGGTAGCCTAAGTAAATAAATACAGTTTTTAATATATATATATATAACTAAAACAGTGATTGTAGTTAGTTGGAGTGACAGTACATAATGAAAACATGAAGTCAAGCTAAGAAAGAAATAAACAAAGGCTTAAAATCCAAGAAATGACCTGAATGTCCCTGATTGAGGCAAAATACATAATAAGCATTATTAGAGCACTTAGGGGCCCCAAAGTTTACTAAAACAACAAAAAATGTTAAAAGATGAGTACATACACTACCGTTCAAAAGTTTGGGGTCAGTACATTTTTTTTTAAAGAAATTAATACTTTTATTCACCAAGGATGTATTAGGGTTAATAATTAAAAGTTTATTTAAAGTTAAAAATAAATAATTTACATTGTTATAAAATATTTATATTTTGAATAAACACTGTACTTTTTAAACTTATTCATGAAAGAATCCTGAAAAAAAAAAAAAAAATCACAGGTTCCAAAAAATATTTGGCAGCACAACTGTTGATATTATCCAACATTGATCATTCTAATAATAAATCAGCATATTAGAATGATTTCTGAAGGATCATGTGACACTTAAGACTGGAGTAACAGCTGATAAAAATTCAGCTTTTCATCACAGGAATAAATTCTATTTTAAAGTATGTTAAAATAAAAAAACATTATTTTATATTGTAAAAACATTTTGCAATATTACTGTTTTTTTCTGTATTTTTAATCAAATAAATGCAGCCTTGATGAGCGTAAGAGACTTCTTTAAAGACTATTACAAGTCTTACTGACCCCAAGCTTTTGAACGGTAGTGTATAAAACAGTCTTCTTGCATTAAAGCTGCTCTTGCGTCCGATGTCTGAGAGTGACAACTTTGATTTATTGATAATACTTCCAGAAATGGACAAAATTTATAGTCGGCTGTCAAAAGGATGTTACATGCATGCTGCTTTTAAATTGATGTTGGAAATGAGTTATATTTTGTTGGAGTCACCAGTGCATCTTAAGCATTCAAAACATAACTTGACACCGGTTTGTCTAACATAAACTAATCTGACACTGACAAAGTGACAAACAGATGTCATAATCAAAAAATGAAACCAAGCTGATGTTGTAATTACCAGTAAGAAATCCAGACTTTCTAGTTTTAAGCATGTCAATGAAAGAACAACAGGCATTAGTATTAATCATCAGATAATAAACGTAACTTTGTAAATGATTATTTAATATTATTAAGTAATATTCATATATAGGAACTTCCCAGGCAGCATAAGCCTGAATATTACTGAGATTGTTATTGATGTCAGTCTCTTCCGACCTCCCGAACTCTTTTGACTCCATTAAAACATCTTGTTTTGGGACACTGTGTTTGCCAGACCCTTGGAGACACTCTGAACACAGTGAACTATACAGCAGTTGGCTAAACGCTGTCAACGCTCGGCCTCGGTGGCCTGACTCACCTTCTTAATTACCCATCATCCCCTGCACAGCCAGGCTCTCACAAATTACGCCCCATTGAGGACAAGTGATAGAGCTGTCAGTGAGTACTCAGCGTTTCTTAGCGGGAGAGGGCGATCACACATACACACAAACCCGCTGAGTAGGCAAGAGCTGGTGCCAACATCAGAAACCCTCCCTGAGCTTTCTTCAGCTTCAACACAGAGGAACAATGACTGCGGCGACACTGACATAATAGACAGAGCGAGACAGAAGAATGGTGTGTGTGAGTGTGAGGAGGAGAAAGAAAGAGGGAGTCTGGGAAGTGATGGATATGATGGAGGCCAAGAAGTATCATGGGAGCTCCGCCGGGACTTTGTGACCTTGATCTCTGGGTTGGTTAGGAAATTGCGGGACTTTGTGTAGACTTGAAAATAAGTTCAATTATTTAGTAAAAACAAATACCAGTCAGAAGTTTTTGAACAGTAAGTTTTGAAAGTCTCTTCTGCTGACCAAGCTTGCATTTATTTGATCCAAAGTACAGCAAAATTTTGAAATATTTTTACTATTTAAAATAACTGTTTTTCTATTTGAATATATTTACAAATGTAATTTATTCCTGTGATCAAAGCTGAATTTTCAGCATCATTACTCCAGTCTTCAGTATCGCATGATCTATCAGAAATCATTCCAAGATTTTTTTTTTTTTTTTTAATTATTATCAATATTTAAATTTTTTTCAAGATTTAATGAGTAGAAAGATCCAAAGAGCAACTTTACAATTCAAAAGCTTGGAGTCATTTTTTTATGTTTTCAATTTTATGGGAAATAAATCATAGAAATTAATATTTTAATACTTTTATTTAGCAAGGACGCTTTAAATTGATCAAAAGTGATGATAAAGACATTTATGTTACAAAAGATTTCTATTTCAGATAAATTTTGAACTTTCTATTCATCAAAGAAATCTGAAAAAATTTACTCAGCTGTTTTCAACACAATAATAACAATACATGTTTTTTTGAGCAGCAAATCAGAATATTAAAATGATTTTCGAAGTGACTGGAGTAAGGATGCTAAAAATTCAGCTTTGAAAAAATGAATAAATTCGATTTAAAAATATATTCAAAATTATTTTAAATAGTAAAAATATTTAAAAATTGTACCGTTTTTGCTGTACTTTAGATCAAACAAATGCAGGCTTGATGAGCAGAAGAGACTCACCAAGCATAAAAAACATTAAAAAACTCACTGTTCAAAAACCTTTGAACTTTTTGTCACATTTATATTGCGGAAAGTAATATAAAATGTTGTCCTTTCATTTTCATTATTTATTGCAAAAACGATGTCGTATTTGTTTGTTTGTTTATACTTCGTAATGGTTTAAATTAAGATGAAAAGCCCTAAAACAGAAATATCATGTCCATTGTGACTACTTACCCCGCTACCGGGGCACGTTGTCACACTTTTGTCATAACTTTTATTTTAATATATTTTAATATTTAGTTTATTCCTTTGATTGTAAAGTAGAATGACATTTTTACTGTTTTCTTTTAATCAAATATTAAAAGAAAACCCTATTGTATTTTCTTTTATACAGCATTGGAGAGCATAAGAGACTTGAATGTTAAACAAACAGCATCTTTCTGACCAATAATGGTGAGATTGGTCCATATTTCTTTTTTTTTTGACAGAAATTGACAAAAAAATAAACACTGGATGTAAAAGACAACTATCCCAGTTGCGTTTTATATCTGAGCAGTGATTATTTACAAACAAATACACTGAATGTGCAATATGTTTCTCAAAGTTACTATAATTTTATAATGATAATAACAGACTGACTTTGTTTTTTTAAAAAGGCGATGCCAATTTTATGAAAAGAAAAAGGTCACTGGTACCATTAAATGTCTTCTGAGTCATATCGCTTACACACTATTGTTCATACAATTATTCTGTCTAAGAGACACATGGTCCATGTTCATACAATTAAGACTTTGATACAAAAACAACAACTTCCTCTGTCTGTGAGACTGTAAATTGCCGTCTATTACTCACAACGTAAAAAAAAGGAGTGAATGCGGTAACTACATATGATTCCCGGACTTCAGACTGCCTCTAATTTACTCGTCTAAGAATCTGCTCCACGTGTGTAATTGCTATAAATTTGGATTAGAGATTGGGGACAGGTTGTAAGTGGATGTGAAGTCCTGATACATACCCATTTGTAAGTCATTAACATTTTTTTACCCTCTAATTTTGCCCTTGAATTCTGCTTTTTTTTTTTAACAGGAAAATGACGTTATGGCTCCAGTGATTCTGGGCACCGATAATTATGGTGTTAACTGGTTTGAAAATTAAAATTCAATTAAATCCAGTCCAATATCACAAAAGATATCACCAACTAACAAATAAATAATAAACTTAACTTTACTAAAAAACAACATGCTACTCATAGCTTCTCTTACCTTTTATTATACTAAATAAAAGCATCAGAAATTGATTATGTTGACTATAAGCATAACAAACTAAAGATCAAAGAAAACCATTGACGGCCGACACAATTACCGCATACTTACTTTTTATTCCTGGCCTTAGGACAGTCCTAGTCTTTGGTTTAATATAAGAATCCTAAATTGTTGCCTGTGTAGCCAGGCTTTGTTTAAAGGGGCTTATGACTCAATTTAATCCGTAAAAATATAGCCATTTCATTACGGAGCACACTCAAATATTTGTTTCTGTGGGTTTCTCCCTCATTGAAGCATAAATTGCTGCAAACTGCAGAGTTTGGAAAATGATTCCACGCCAAGCCGTTCCTGAACGAATAAATCAAGGACTAAACGCTGCCCTTAAGCAGCTAAAGACATTCATTCAGACAGTCATTCAAAACAGATCCTACATTCAATAAAAACACGGAGCGCGCACACACTGTACACTGGCGCTTGCCCAGTGTCACGGCAGGCCTGCCAGCTGTTATTATGCTTTGACAGTTGTAAGTCACTTGATTTCTCATTGATCCCTTTATGACTGCAATATGGCCTTTACTCGAAGGGCACAGGATCAAACGGAGAGAAAAAGCGAGGACTAGGTAAGTAAATGACGTATGAAAGAGCTTTTTCTCGGCCTGTAAGGGTCAGGAGGTTCTTGTGTTACAGCAATAAACTCCCTGTCGTAGTGCTAAAACAAGAACACACTTTTTACGCAGTTTGAACATTTATAGAAGCAGAAAGTCAACGAAAAAAACAGAGGCTGTCAACACTTCTCAATTTAAGGTGGTTTTACGGCCTCACTAAATCATAGATGCTACACACAGCACGGCCGCATTTATACACTTAGTAGCTGTGTTGTAAATTAAAACTAATGGATTTGGTTCATTTTAACTTGTTCAAAGCCACATGATTATCATACGTGACTGAAGCTTCTGGAAAATGTATGTGCAGAAATTTATAGCAAAACTTTTTGTTAATGTATAGGCATTTTTAGAGAATATATTTTGAATTAAGGATATTTTATTACTGCATCTAAATTTTGCTTCTTGTTTCAGGCATACATCTTAGAAATTAAAAAGAGGACTTTTTAAAACAAGACAGAGAAATAAACAAACAAACAACTACTGAGGTGAGAAGCTTAGTTAAAGAAACTGTCAGGGTCAAAACAACAAAACAAAACAAACAATCAGTGTCTGTTAATAAAGTGCCACATCAAGTTAATAATAATGAAAAAAAAAATATTGAAAACTGTCATTGTCTCAATAAAACAAAATTAAAATGAACACAAAATAACGAAGATGACTGGTCATCAAGTGACTTTGAGGTCTTAATATGACCCATAATCAAATATAAAAAAATCAAATATAAATCTACATACCTCTATTTATTTATATATTAGTTATATAAATATGGTGATGTAAGTTGAACGTGTTATGATGAATATTATGCATTCTCGCTCTCTTTCTTTTTGTGTTTATTGTTGTTGTTACTATTATTGGCTTTTCTGTTGTGATCCTGATTTGTAATATGCTTTGTGTGCTACTCACTGGTTGCTGATCAATTAATTAAAATGAATAAATCAAATCAAATCAAATAAATAAAGCAAGGAAAAAACTAGGGTGAGAAATGAACTTAGCTGAAGTAAGTCAAGAGACTGTCATGGCCAAAACTAAACTAAACAAACAAAAAAAAAAAAAAAAAAAACAGAAATGTATTGTCTGCTAAATAAAGTGTTAACTGAAGAAACTGTCAAAACTAAGCAAAACTAAACTAAATAAAACAAAAAACACAAAACAAACAATGTGTCACAAGTTATCTGAAGAAACTGTCAGGATAACAAACATTCAATGTCTCCTAAAAACAAGTTATTAACAATAATACTAGGGTGAAAAAACTAAAGTAACTCAAGAAACTGTCAGGTCAAAACTAAGCAAAAATGAACTAAATAAAACAAAAAATACAAAACAAACAATGTGTCACAAGTTACTGAAGAAACTGTCAGGTCAAAAGAAAAGAAAACAACAACAACAACAACAAAAAAAAAAAAAAAACATTCAATGTCTCCTAAAAACAAGTTAATAATAATAATAATAATAATAATAATAATAGAAAAAAAAATATTGAAACAAACAAACAAACAAAACAATGTCATAATCACAAAAATCAAATCAAAACAAAACAAAACCAAATACAAATAAAACAAATACAAAAGAAAGCAGATGACTGGTATTAAAACAAGAGAAAAACACTACTAGGGTGAGAAAACTAATATAACTTAAGAAACTGTCAAGGCCAAAACTAAATAAAAACAAAACAAGCATTGAATGTCTGCTAATATAGTGGCACAACAAGTTACCTGAAATAATTGCCATGGTAAAAAGAAAAACAAAACCACATACAAAATAAATGCACAAAAACAAAACAAAACAAAACAAAAACAAAACAAAACACAAACAAGTTTGCCAATACAGTGTCAATTATTCAAGTTAATCAAGTTATAAAAAAAAACTCTCATTGCCACAAAAAAACAAAACAAAAAAAAAAACAAACAAAACGAAATAAAAAATAAATCATAAAACAAACACAAAACCCACAATACAGATGGTGACTAGTCCTAAAACATGCAAAATATAGGTTAAGAAAAATAAACTGAACTGAAGTAACTTATGACTGAAACAAAACTAAACAAAAAACAAAATAAACATCAATGGTCTACTAATACAGTGACAAAACAAGTTAACTAAAGAAATTGTCAGTCAAAACAAAACAAAACAAAACAAAACAAAACAAACACAACACACACACACACACACACACACACACACACACACACACACACACACACACACAAAAACAAAAGACAACACAAACATGTTTGCTAAAAATGTGTCACATCAATAATTAAAAAATCTGTCATAGTCACAACAACAACAACAAAAAAATGAATAAATAAAAAACAAAACAAACATTAAATGTCTACTAATACAGTGGCACAAGTTAACTAAAAAAAACTGTAATGTCCACAACGAAAAACAAAACAGCAAAACAAACACAAAATGAAAAAAGCGGACAGTTTTTTAAACAACAACAATAACAAACTATTGGGTAAGAAAAAAAGAACTGAACTGAAGAAGCTGTCATGACCTCAACAAAACAAAACAAACACTGCATCCTTGCAAATATAGTGTTACATGATGTTAATTGAACAAAACTGAACACAAATCACAAAACAAACAAACAAACAAAACACAACACAAACATGTCTGCTATGTTTACCGCGCCGCATCAAGTGGTTTCAGGCTTTAGTAAAGAGACCTGTGGGTGGCGCTGTATATTCTCTTTTGGAAAAAATGTGTTTTCACAGCGAGACTCTTTCTGAGTAACATGAGTCCACAGTAATGTTCTAGCAAGGAGGAACAGTACTGATACAGTCAAAATGAAGTATAAACAAGTGAAAAAAAACCCCACACTTGTTTAAAATGACTCCTGAATGCAACATTTACTGAAGGACATACAGTATGAAAAGAAAACAATCAAATGCAATCAGCCGTAAACTCATCTGATGCTAATTTAAAGCAATGCAACTTAAGTTCTCCAATATTTTCTTTCTGCTATTTCATAGCTTTCCTGACTACTATTATTGTAAAAGTACAGATAATAAACAATGAGTGGGTTTGTCCTTGTTTGCATTGTGAGGTTTTTGTGCAGGACCTAGCAGAACATTTGTTTAGACACTCCACTGGATCAGCTGTCAGTCTCAGTTGAGTATTTTGACACCTCATTTAATCTGTAAGTGTGTGTGAGTAGAAGAGATACAGCGAGTGTGTATATGTGTGTGTGAGAGAGAGACAGAGAGAGGTATCTGTAATGAAAGGCATTCTCTGCTGGCGCCAGTATTCAGGAGATCCTACTGAGACACACACACACACAGACTCCTCAAACAGGGCTTGACCCACAACCACTTTACACCCTCACTCAAATGAACGCCCTTTCCCCTGGCAACACCTGCTGTGTGCTACTGACTATGCTACTCTCTAATAATTACTTTTTGACACTTTATTGGGTTCAGCGCCTGCACGACATACAGTACAGTGCAAGGAATGAAAATGTTAATTACACAGAGGACTAGAAGGAACATGGTGTGAAATCTTGTGCGTTCTTTAGGTTTTATGGCGTTTCAGTGTCTTATATATGAAAAGTTATGAAAAAAAGGTGTTAGTGATAGTTCATGAGTCGCTTGTTTGTCCTCTACAGTTAAACTGCCCGCTGTTCTTCAGAAAAATCCTTCAGGTCCCACAAATTCTTTGGTTTTTCAGCATTTTTGTGTATTTGAACCCTTTCCAACAATGACTGTATGATTTGTGATCCATCTTTCACACTGAGGGCAACTGAGGGACTCATATGCAACTATTACAGAAGGTTCAAACACTCACTGATGCTCCCGAAGGAAAAACAATGCATTAACAGCCGGGGGGTGAAAACTTTTGAATTTAAAGATCAGTGTAAATTTAAATTATTTTGTCTTCTGGTAAACATTAAATTATCTCCTGCAGCTTCTGAAGGGCAGTACTAAATGAGAAAAATATATTTAGGCAAAATATGAAACAAAATCTTCATTCGGTTCAAAAGTATTCACCCTCGGCTCTTAATGCATTGTATTTCCTTCTAAAGCACCAGTGAGTATTTAGACCTTTTGTAATAGGTGCATATAAGTCCCTCTGTTGTCCTCAGTGTAAAAAGATGGATCTCAAAATCATACAGACATTACTGAAAAGGGTTCAAATACACAAAAATGCTGAAAAACCATAGAATTTGTGGGACCTGAAGGATTTTTCTGAAGTATAGCAGGCAGTTTAACTGTTCAGAACAAACAAGGGACTCATGAAAAACTATCACTAAATAAAAAAAACACAGCTGTGGATCATTCAGGCAACAACACCGTATTAAGAAGCAAGTGTGTGTAAACTTCAGAACAGGAACATTTTTATAAATGTAACTATTATTTTCTCAAGGTGTATGTAAACTTTTGACCTCAACTGTATTATCATTATTATTAATATTCATGAATTACTGAATTATACATTTAAAGTTTTATTGAATACTTAATCTAAAAAGTACTATTATTATTATCACTAGTGTTAAATAACACTAATATATTACATGTTTTATAATCATAATGAACTTAAAGCACCGCTGTTACAGAATCAAAACTATTCACTATTCGTAGTACATTCAAATGCAGTTATAGAAATTCCAATGCAATGACGGAACAGAGCTCTGGTGAATACTGAAATCTTTATTCTGTTATTATCCATTGAGGACGGATGAATGTTTGTCACACACAGAAATGACTAATACCGCAGGCTTCATGATTTCACCTGCTGCACCTCACAACAACTTCAATTCATCCTTCCAGCACCAGTCAAATAAATAAGATAAATACATAAATAAATACACATTAGAACTCTACGTTTATAGCAACTGGAAAAAAAAAAAGAAAATACAGATCACGATAGATAAACACAAAACAAACCAGTAACCGAAAGGGGAAACACGTTCAATCTGCTTTTGTGAGTTTATACATTCAGCTGGGATTGATTTTCTGTAGGAGTGATAAATGTACACAAAACAATTCAAAGGTCACTCGCCTTCAGGAGGCGTTATATCACATTCTTCAACTTTAAAGAATTTACAACATTAATAAACATTTAAATGGCTGCTGGTGCTTCGTGTGGAAATGTTTCAGCACACAAACAAACACAAAAGTGATTTTTCTAATACCTAAAAATTGTTACTCCAGTTTACATTCAAATCACTTGAATTTAAATTCTAGTATATTATAAGGTTTTGTGAACAAGTTAAGCATGCAAATGTGTATAAAATGTACTTTTTGCACCAATCATTTCACCCTTACGTTCAAAGGTCAGATTATCTCAGTTAGGAAATTTACAAAAAAAAAACCCTCCAGCGCAACAATCGCTTTTCTCTTTTAAATCAAAGACACGTTGCTTTAAGACAACAATCAGTAGTTAGAGTTGATTTAAGGGAAAACGATCCGTTTTTGGAATGCTTTTTCTTGCCAATGCACTCGTTTCTCAGTTGCATTGCAGTTCATTAGAACACAATTCACAGCCAACGCACACAGTTCATTACACTAAGCTAAATGACTTCAAATGAAACCATAAGCGAGAACTAACGCCTAACAAACTGCAGAATTACAAGCAGCACGACTAAACCTACAATGCCACAGTGAGACGTGCCATCGGAAAGTGGCTTAGTGACATTTAAAACGTCTACGGATGAGTTTTTGAGTCTAGATTTCTTCTAAACGGATATGGAGCATCGTGAGGAGATTTCAGAGAGGCTGAAAGCATTTGTATTGCAGAAGGCCGACAAAGTAGAAACCTAGAAACCTTCACTTCAGAGACATTTGTGTGCGTCGCAATTAACCTAAATAGCTCCCCGCAGCAAATTCCCATTTTAAACACAAAAATACACACATAAATGTCTTCCGACTGACTTCGCCATCACTATCCGGATTCCATTCTTACAAACCCTCTAAAGTGAAAATACGGAGACGGTTCTCGCCCCTTATTTCTCAGAGTGGTTCACCTCGTCTTTCATGACCGGCAGCCAGGGAGGAGACAGCTCGGGGATGTTCTTCTTGGCCTGGTTGAGGTGGGTCATGGCGGTGTACAAGCTGCCCCTGGAGTTCTGCT
>NC_133366.1:11879246-11912778 GCF_049309525.1 Garra rufa
AATGTATACACTGCTGTTTAAAAGTTGCATTTACTTGATCATAAATACAGAAAAAAGCAGTAATGTTGTGAAATATTATTACAGATTAAAATAATGGTTTTCTATTTTAATATATTTTAAAATATATACTGTATTCATAATATGCAAAGCTGATTTTACTTCAGCTATTACTCCAGTCTTATATATAATATGCTGATTTGTTTCTTTTATAATCAATGTTGTAAATGTTGTTGTGCTGCTTAATAGTTTTTATTTTTTAATCTTAATATTTTGGAACCTGTGAATAATTTTTAAGATGAATAAAAAAAAAAAGTTAAAAGAACAGCATTTGTTTAAAACAAAAATCCTTTCTAATAGGTCTTTGCTATCACTTTTTTTTTAAATTAATTTAACACATCCTAAAAGTAATAATTTATTTCAAAAGAAGAAAGAATACAAATTTACTGACCACAAACTTTTAAATGGTAGTTTATATTGTTACAAATGATTTGTATTTTAAATCAATGCTGTACTTTTGTTTATTAAGGAATATTTAAAAAATTATCACTGGTTCCAACAAAATATTAAGCAGCACATCTGTTTTCAACATTGCTAATAAATCAGCATATTAAAATGATTTCTGAAGGAACATGTGACACTGAAGATTGCATTTTAAAATTACATTTTAAAATATGCATAGAAAACAGTGATTTTACATTAAATAATATTTCATAATATTACTGTTTTTTTCAGAATTTTTTATTAAATAAATACAGTCTTGAT
Organism: Garra rufa; assembly: GCF_049309525.1. Lineage (NCBI taxonomy): Eukaryota > Metazoa > Chordata > Actinopteri > Cypriniformes > Cyprinidae > Garra > Garra rufa. The sequence goes on from NC_133366.1 coordinate 11,880,009, forward strand.
GAGCATAGGAAACTTCTTAAAAAAAAAAAAAATCTTACTGATCCCAAACTTTTAAATGGCAGTGTATATTTAAAAAAGTGAGTAAAACATAAATCGTTTTTCTAGAATAATTTCAAATAGAAGTATGCAACATGTTGTATGTTTAATTCAGTGAGTGCCAATTATCATCTCAGAAACAATAATGTTTAGAATTTTTTTGAAGGATGATTGAATAAAAAAAATATATATATAAAAAAAATGCAGGTAATGTTACTTATTGTTTTAATCTATCATATACAAAATACACTGTATTTCTATTCCATGCAGTGTGCTCTGGTATACAATTCTTATTTTAGCAAATAGAAGACTTGGAAAATTTGCATACTGTGCAAAATATACATACTATTTACATATATATACTATGTTATTCCAAACAGAGAATGTCTTCAACCTAATAATCTTATTCAATATTGAAAAAAAAAAAAAAAAAAAAAAAAAAGAAATCAAAATATTGAGAAAATCGCCTTTAAAGATGTTCAAATGAAGTTCTTAGCAATGCATATTACATGTAACTAATGGTTTTTGGCATAAAACAAAAATATATAATTTTGACCCATACAAAGTTTTGTTGGCTATTGCTACAAATATAGCCGTGCTACTTAAGACTGGTTTTGTCCTAAAAAACCTCTCAATATTTCTTTTGGAATGCAAACTATGAAAGAATTATTATATTTCCAATTAGTAAAACAGATGCTTAGATGCTTAAAGTGCCAGTTACCTTTCCCACAAAAAATAAATTAAACAAAAATGTGTTTTGCAACTGCAAGACGTCAATCAAGAGACGTCGACATGCCACAGCTTCTATAAACCTCATTCCATCTTAACAAGAGGCAATTTTCCCGCTCTTCAAGTTAGCAACGCTACATTAGTGTGGCATGCTAATTATGGCAGTGGTATCTGCATCAAAGGGGGTGAGGTGGAAGCCCCTGCAGGCCTTAATCACAGTTTAGTCATGGTTAAGACTAATTAAAGACATTCTCACACTCCAGCAAAGTTAATGCACCACTTCAAATTCTGTCCGCCGAATAAGGATCTGCAGCTAAGCTTTGCTGAGCAGCAAACAAAATAATTTTAAACGAATAGCACACGAACAAACGAGGCAGTTAATACTTAATCGCTCTGCTCCAAAACCAAGCAAGCTGTCATGCTGCCTATCCTAACAGAAATAGACTTTCATAAGTGGCTAACTTAAAACAGCACCACTTGTATTGACAACAGTTATATCTAGAGCAGCTGCCTCCAAAATTGCATTATTGTTAGTCTGAAACTTACTTTGGTTAATATCTGGTTAATTTTAACCAAATGTTGTTTTATTACTGTGAATTCTATTATTCTACTTATTTCTCATACCCAGGGAGTTCATTTTTGAATGAATCAGCAACTTTGACTGAACAGGTTGAATGAATGATTCAATGACTAATAAATCCAAACTACTATACACATGCTGCTGTATAATGTATTATTCATTTGGTAGCTATATACCACCATTCTCAGATGATTCCTTCCCGGTGAAGGAAAGCAGGGTACATTCTGAGGTGAAAATCATGTTGAGATGTCTTACAGGAGGCAACCACAGGCTACTTTTTACTAAAGCCATAAGTGAAGACATTAGTTTATAGAAGTGTGATCTGTCATCTATATTTCAGACCAAAAATGAAATGGTTTGTAGCAGACCACAAATGTGACCCTGGACCACAAAACCAGTCATATATATAAATATGAAAGCTCAGTAAATAAGCTTTCTATTGATGTATGGTTTGTTAGGATAGGACAATATTTGGCCGAGATACATCTATTTGAAAATCTGGAATCTGAGGGTGCAAAAAAATCAAAATCCTGAGAAAATCACCTTTAAAGTTGTCCAAATTAGGTTCTTAACAATGCATATTACTAATCAAAAATTACATTTTGAAACATTTACAGTAGGAATTTTACAAAAAATCTTAATGGAACATGATCTTTACTTAATTTCCTAAAGATTTTTGGCATAAAAGAAAAATCAATAATTTTGACCCATGCAATGTATTTTTGGCTATTGCTACAAACATACCCCAGCGACTTAAGACTGGTTTTGTGGTCCAGGGTCACAAATGTTCTCAGTATAGGTAGAGCGAGTGTGTTTGTGGATACCTGAAGAACGAAGCCCTCAGGGCAGCCGAGCTGATCGTACCACAGTGCTTTATACATGACCAACAGCAGCAGACACGCCAGGAACGCCAAGGTGATAATAATCAACCCAGTCAGCTGTAAAACACGTTCACACATGTATTTATGCTTTCCATTTTTTATTTATACTCACATTTTTATATTACCCTCACTACAGGAGAGACAAATCCAAGATCTTAGGAGGCTGGGCAGTCTGTTCTGGTCTTACCTTGAGCTTCTCTGACATCTCATCATAAAGGTTTATGTTTAGTTTCTTAATGCTCGGCACATACAGCTTCCTCTTCTTCTCCTTCAGCTGATACTCTGCTGTGGTTTTCACAATCACCTATAGAGTCACAGAGAAAGAATGAACTATTAAAGTAGTCGAAACAAAGAAGAAGATGAGAGGGGGCTGGGCAGAAACCACAAGAATGGGCTCGCTGTTAGCATTAGAGACTCTAATGAGAAACCAGCTGAACTGTAGCTTTTAAACACTTCAAACGCAATTGCTGAAGCAAACATCACATTTTTGTGCAATTGTGCTGTGCTGTACTAGGTGCGCTACCGAGCAAGTTTACTGTGTCATTAAAGATATACATACAGAGCTGGTTATGCCATGCAAACATTAAAATGTATTATTCTATTTTACAAATCACGCACTATGTTGTTTTGAGGTCATAATATAGTATTGTGCAAAGTTGTACCAGGTACGCTACAAAGCAAGTTTACTGTGTCATTAAAGCCAAACATATGGAGCTAGTTATGTGATGCAAATATCAAAATGTATTATTCTAGTTTACAAATCATGCACTATGTTGTTTTAAGATCATAATATAGTATTGTGCAAAGAGATGCTCATGCATTTGTGATATGTTGTACCAGGTGCGCTACTGAGCAAGTTTACTGTGTCATTAAATCAGTCTGTATGGAGCTGGTTATGTCATGCAAACATTAAAATGTATTATTCTAGTTTACAAATCATGCACTATGTTGTTTTGAGGTCATAATATAGTATTGTGCAAAGTTGTACCAGGTACGCTACAAAGCAAGTTTACTGTGTCATTAAAGCCAAACATATGGAGCTGGTTATGTCATGCAAACATCAAAATGTATTATTCTAGTTTACAAATCATGCACTATGTTGTTTTGAGGTAATAATATAGCATTGTGCAAAGAGACACTTGTGCAATTGTGCTATGTTGTACCAAAAGCACTATAGAGCAAGATAACTAAGTCATTAAAGCCATACATATGAAGCTGGTTATGTGATGCAAACTTTAAAATTAGGGCTGCACGATTAAACAAAGGCAAATCATGCACTATGTTGGTTTGAGGTCATAATATAAAATTGTGCAAATTGTGCTATGTTGTACCAGGTGCACTACCAAGCAAGTTTACTTTGTCATTAAAGCCATACATATGGAGCGGTTTATGTGATGCAAACATTAAAATGTATTATTCTTGGTTACAAATCATACACTATGTTGTTTTGAGGTCATAATATAGTATTGTGCAAAGAAATGCTTGAGCAATTGTGCTATGTTGTACTATGTGCACTACTATGTGTAATAAAAGCCAAAAATATGAAGCTGGTTATGTTATACAAACATTAAAATTAGGGCTGCATGATTATGCAAAGGCAATTGTCATATGCATTTTTCAGTAAAGCCGGTTTTGTAATCAGTAGTAAATCTCCAGCACATGCTTTCAGATGGAGCAGCATTTACTACACAGAGCCGTAGTACATTGACAAGCTACACAATATCACGCTCATTATCGCAGTTGAATCAATGAAAGCAGTTCAATCTTCTGTTTATTCAGCAGCAATGCAGCAATCAATTTGGAGTTTACGTGCAAGATTACCCTCTGGCCTTCAGATGGAGATTTACTACTGATCACAGAACCGTGCTTTCCCTGACAAGATGTGCATGACAGTTGCAGCTTTTGCTTAATTGCGATTTCATTTCGATTTATCATGCAGCAGCAGCCCTAATTAAAATGTATTATTCTAGCTTACAAATCATGCACCATGTTGTTTTGAGGTCATAAGATAGCATCGTGCAAAGAGATGCTTGTGCAATTGCACTGTTGTACCAGGTGTGCTACCAAGCAAGTTTACTTTGTCGTTAAAACCATACATATGAAGCTGGTTATGTGTTGCAAACATTAAATGTATTATTCTAGTTTACACATCATGCACCATGATGTTTTGAGGTCATAATATAGTATTGTGCAAAGAGATGCTTGTGCAATTGTGCCATGTTGTACCAGGTGCACTACTGAGTAAGTTTACTTTGTCATTAAAGCCATACATACAGAGCTGGTTATGTGATGCAAACATCAAATGCATTATTCTAGTTGTTTTAAGGTCATACTATTGTACAAAGAGGTGCATGATACTAGGTATTTAATAACAATCTGCCCCTGTAATCATAATTTCCATGAAAAGAAATAAAAGTCAATGTTTTTTTGCCACTAGTGGTCATTTTGGCTGTAAACTGCAGTGAACTGTACGTACAGCTACTTTTTGCAAAAATGTATGTAGAGGCATGTTTTTCAAAGGTTGTAGGAAACACAGGATGTTGCTTCAGCACATTAAAAATGCAGTGAGCGAGCTCCTACTACTATATCATTTGTCATCTTTTAGATGAGTCACTGCAAAGTTAAATTCAAACTCTGCTGTGCTTTCCACCCGTTGCACTTGCCTCCTACAGAGCTAAGAATAGACACAAGCCATCTGTGAGAGTCCTGACATGAGCCTGTGCGCGTTTGCAAGATCAGATGGTTTGCAAAGTCTTTCAGTGACAAACTGTATCATTCTCAGCGACAACGAATCTTAATGGTGTCACATGATATTTTTCTTTCATGCCAGGCTATCCGCTGGGGTGGTTTCTACTGTGTCTTTGATGGTATCAGTGGTACTCGACGTCTGCCGGTCCACCTCCGGTCTCCTATGACATTCCTCCCCTTAATGAAGTTCTATGCAGAGTAATGAATAACAGAGGTGCGCTGCTGTCTTTAATATGGCGCTATGTGTGGGTTCTGCTCTCTAATGCATGAATGGTAATTACCTTATCAGGGAAAGGCTGCTGTAACTGGCCGACCTCCAGCGGAGTGATAAGGGGGATGTTGTCAAAACCGTCCTCCACCGATGGCTGTCTCTCCATCTTGTCCACCAGGTTACTGCCAAGCTTCACCATATCTGAAGCAAACATGAATGGTTAGATCCTATATTACATTACATTACCAATACATTCAACCGAATACTTATACAATTTCCTTTCGGTTAGTGTCTTACCTTTCATTACTTAGCAATTACGTGTTATAGCAGTTTTTTGTGGTTTATTGTGATGTATTGTGCATTTATAAGAAGTTTTTTTGTTCAATAAAACATGTGAATTACTTTCTTGGAGAGCTTTTTGGACAGACCTGGTTTCCTTTCCTTTTTTTCCCCTGTGCATTTTCTCAATAGTGTGTGTCATAATATTTATAATATTGGTCTGTGTTTATATGTAAAATATGTGTATTTACATATTACATACGCTCACACACAATATACACACATAACAGAAGTCAATGTTAATAAAGAAATAATGTTGTTTAAGAACTATATTCAGGTTGCAAGGGGTCTTGATGTTCATCTCAATTAGTATTATAAATAAATCTATCTTCAGGGAAATTAAAAGCCGCAGCAACTAGTTGACATTATTAAATTATTTTATTCTTCCATGTCGTCATTCACCTGTGAGGTTTTGCTTCTCTGATATTACTGCATCTGTTGTTGGTTGATGTTTTCCATTTAGCACTAGTTAGTCAGTAAATATCTCTCCATTAAGTCTGTCTCTGAGGGGTCTGATGTTGTTACTCAGTTACTGCGAATCTCTCTCCATGTCATTATGACTCAGTGTGCGTGTACACACACTCGCGTCTCCGCGTACTAATTCACCAACACACACACCGTCTCATGTCTTACTCATTAGCCGACTGAGAAAAACATCTGATAGGTTACGGCTCTCTCTCATTATCTTTCTCCAACCTAATAGGCTATTAAAGAGCTCTCCACAGAATACAAAACACATAAACACAACAATCACTAGTGATAGATGAACGCGTCAGCTTACGTTAAGCCACTTGGAGATTGTCGGGATTGGCCAATAAAAGTTTGACTGATTAGACATTTCCATAATTTCAATTCGAGAGGATTTGGAGCAATTACTGCTCTAAATTGGCTCAGAATAGCAAGCCATTTTTATTTCAATTTAATGCATACTGAGATTAATCAAGGCAAAACTGTTGATTTAGATATAAAAAGGCCATCTGATTGGAATTAAAACATCATGTAACACTTGATTTTTACATGACATTTTCAGGGTTTACAATAGATTATGCATGAAAAGTTGTTTACTTGCAAACCAGATTTAACATTATATATGAATATAATATTCTTTAGTACATTATGTTTTAATGCCAATCAGATTTATTCATATTATTAATCATATAATTATAGATATAAACATTATCTGTTTATTTTCATCATTCATGTTAGGCTATTTTGGCAAAGCATTACATTTGAAACTGTATTCAAATACATAAATGCATGTTCCTTGTCTGACACAATCACTTAACACGAAAGACACGCAGGCCGCAAAAAAGGCGTGTTTTATTGGCTCTTCCACACGAACACCTTACAGGCTCCATCAAGGTTATCCGAGATGCCCAATGTACAGAACATCAGGATGTGCGAGGAATCACAGATGATGTCTGCGGTGTCTTTCAAATAAGCTTCGACCAGACCAAAACAGCACCAATATACGCTTATCAAATCAGAAACAACGTCGCAATCCATTGTCTAACATACAGACAGGACAAACGTAAGCATTTAAGCGTTATTTGTAATTCATCACACGGTATTACGCGCTCATAATGGACCATTATTACGCAACAGCTGCGCGTTCACTGAGGCGTTATGAGTCAAAATATTGATGGATGTTTTTGGATGTTCTTTCGAATGATTAAGCGAATAGAGGAATTATGTCGGGAAAACTGAATAAACGAAATAAATTCTACGCTTCTTCCCGCATTTCTCCAATCTAAGCCGCTGCCCAGAGGTTTGGAAAGGCGAAACGACGGACATCGAATACCTCAGCACACCATTTGTTTTTCGTCGGAAATGAATGAAAGAGATACTCACTGCTTTCCCTGCGGTTGTCTTGCTGATGCTGATGGAGAGCTACTGTTATTATGGCGATGTGTGTGTGCGCGCGCACGCGTGTGTAATTGACTGAAGCGCATCCGCTCCCGTCGCTGCTGTATGATGTCAGCTGCATCGCAGCAGATAACTGGCTGATCAATGTGACAAAATCTATTTTACACAAATTCACAAGTACTTTGAGCAAGTGTGTTTGGTGATTTATATTAAGGAAATGGTAGAAAAAGGAGTTCTTGGGGTTTAGACGGATAAAAAGGTGTTTTCACAGATTTAATGTAGGCTATGAGTAAAATACGTCTGACTCGAAAGTGACAATAAGTACTCATTTGGTACGCTATAGTTATTTTAGTTCATGTCTCATCTAGATTTTTTAATTTTTTCGTAGTCTATTAGAAGTTAAACAACAGGCAAATTAGTTAAACATACATATACATTTGTTGTCACAAAAACGTTTTACAATGGGTTAGTTTTGAGTCTTTTTTAAATTAAATTTTTACATAACAGCACAGCCAATTTTTTTGTGTGATCCTCTGAAGGTAAAGATCTTTAAATTGTTCTGTAAGAAAAAAAGTAAATAATGCTTCAGAAGAAAAAATAATGCATTAAGAGCTGGAGGGTGAAAACTTTTGGAATTTGATGATCAGGGTAAATGTAACTTATTTTGTCTTCTGGGGAACAAGTATCTTCTGTAGCTTCTGAAGGGCAGTACTAAATTAAAAAAATATATATATATATTTAGGCAAAATAAGAATAATGTACACATCCTCATTCCTTTAAAAGTTTACACCCCTGGTTCTTAATGCATCGTTTTTCCTTCTAAAGTATCAGTGAGCGTCTGAAACTTCTGTAATAGCTGCATACGAGTCCCTCAGTTGTCCTCAGTGTGAAAAGATGGATCTCAAAATCATAGAGTCATTGTTGGAAAGGGTTCAAATACACAATCATGCTGAAAAACCAAAGAATTTGTGAGGCCTGAAGGATTTTTTCTGAGGAACAGAGGGCAGTTTAACTGTTCAAGACAAACAAGGGACTATCACTAAACAAAAGGGAACTATCACTAAACAAAACAACAAAAAACAGCTGTGGATCATTCAGGTAACAACACAGTATTAAAAATCAAGTGTATGTAAACTTTTGAAGAGGGTAATTTTTATAAACTATTATTTTATCTTGTGGGCTATATGTAAACGTCTTTTATGCTAAATATCTTATTCAGGTCAGTACTAAATAAAAAAAATAACATACATTTTGTATGATCCCTCTTATTTTGGTAAAATAATCAACATTTTGCAGATTGTGCAAGGTGTATGTAAACTTTTGACTTCAACCTATGCTTTCAATCCTTGTCGTACAATCTTGTTATTTTATTGATCATGGATATTTTGTCAATTGTGGTTATTGTGTTGTGAAAGTGCATAAAAGACATCTTTTTAATTCTCTGTGCTATCAGACTCAGCTACGTCTGCGCTTATGAACATTTTATCATCTCTCTGCAGGACTCATGCTGTGGATTTGCCAAACGTAATAAATTTATTATGCCAACTCTTTCATCTAGTCCTTCATTTCAGCCTACATTTCTTTTTCTCACCTTAAGTTAACTGAAAACTAACTTCAGAAAAAGTTGGCCAGAACTACACATTAGGAGCAGATTTACAAATGTATTTGATGGAGTCTGTTTAGCCAGATCATAATTTCAACACATTATGAGACAATTATATTTCAACATGTATATTAAATTGTTCCCAGTGATGACTATAATTAAAATAAACGTTTTTTCCTGTTCTTCCATATTAAAAAGCAAAAGCTAAGGCAAAAATCTTTTGCAGACTAGAGTAATAACCAACATTGCCATCTAGTGTCAGTTGTTGTTGTTGTTTAATTAAATAGTAACATGTTAAATGTTACTTTCAGATTTTTAGTTTTATTTTAGTTACTATGCGACCCTGGACCGCAAAACCAGTCATAAGGGTCAATTTTCGGAAATTGAGATTTATGCATCATATGAAAGTGGAATAAATAAGGTTTCCATTTTATGTATTGTTTGTTAGAATAGGACAATATTTGCCTGAGATGCAACTATTTAAAAATCTGGAATCTGAGGGTTCAAAAAAATTTAATATTGAGGAAATTGCCTTTAAAGTTGTCCAAATTAAGTTCTTTGCAATGCATATTATAATCAAAAATTAAGTTTTGATATATTTATGGTAGGAAATTTACAAAATATCTTAATGGAACATGATCTTTACATAATATCCTAATGATTTTTGGCATAAAAGAAAAATCGATACATTTTGAGCAATACAACGTATTTTTGGCTATTGCTACAAATGTACCATTGCTACTTAAGACTGGTTTTGTGGTCCAGGGCAACATATATTAAAATGTTCTAGCTTAATTTCTAAAAAACTGCAAAATCAAGATGTAAAAGAAAATCACATTTGTTTTTTCCCTCTCAACTATTGTTTTTATTTGATACATCATAAAATAAATGGTAGTTACAGTATATACAGATATCATCCCTCCCAGTTTCTGTGTAAATAAATAAATAATCACAACTATTCTATAAAATACCCTCCAAGTGTATTTTAGCTGTAGAAATCAGTGAATGTCTTTTTTTCAGACAGATGTCAAAGGTCAGCTGACCATATCTTGACTGTCAAATAGATGAACAAGGCGTTTTTAATTTTTTTGCATTTGGCATTTGATGTAATCAGGGTTTCACTGTGCCTAAGTGCTCACTAGATGGCAGTGTGGATTATAAAATAATTATTTGGTTTTTACTCTCCAACTTCCTTTTACCACAAATCCGATTACACAGAAAATTAAAGGTCACATGCCAAACTATCGAGCTGCTCTATGTTTAGGATAATCCCAGGCCAGTCCTGGGTAACTTTCCATCGCGTATAGTATTTACAGTAACTAGGACTCTTAAATTAGCTATGACCCTAATCTTCTTGCTGGTGACTTGTTTAATGCCACAAATAATCTAAGGAAAGCCTATGCTGGGAAATGCCACTCATGTGATGTTTTACAGGTTACGCTAAATGTTATACATTTTCACAGACCTGGAAATGATGTAGGTATGCAGTTATCAAATGCACAGAGACGAGTTAGTAAATGTTTTTGGTATTTACTTTGATTTACTGCTATCCATTAAATGTTTTAGTACAAATGTTCAAGCACAGGCTCAAACAAAACCACAGTTGCTGTAAGGCACAGATGCACCCTGAACCTGATCCAAAAAGTCATGTAACAGCCTAAAGGACAGCTGATAAATTGTTTTTCTTTGGAAAACGAGTGCCTTCCAAAACTGTCCAAGCAAACAATGAGCTCTAACACTTTCAATTCTACATGGGAGATTGTGAACATCTGGATGATGGGTGAATATGTACTCTATGGCAAACCAAAGCATAAACACTTGAAGTGTTTATGATGTCTCAATCATAGTCTTATTTTTGAAATTAAACGAATGAGAAATATTGATCAGTGTTAACACATTAAATGGATTAATGTTTCCATGCATCTTTCTCAATGTAACATTGTTGTTTGCATGACTGAATACATGGCAGACTGTTGCAGAAAATACAGCTTTTCTTGTCTAAGTCCAACAAAGCCTGTCTAATCTAGAGGTATTAAATGAAAATGAAACTTTCCAGGGACTGTAAAGGCCAGCGAGGATAAGAGCATAATGTCAAATGAAGTGTGCGTGTTTGTTCACAGTTGTTCCAGATCCTTCATGTAATAACAGACTCCCAATTACTGAAAATGTTGGCATCAGATAATCACCTCACTGAACTAATTTGCCCTCGTTTGCTCCATCTCTAAAGGTCAGATTTGGTCTGGTTAATTATGGGATGTGGGCAGAACTTACTCATGAACTCAACTGAATTCAGAGCAACCGTTGACACTCCAGAGGGCAGAAACATGAGTAACACTGAAGATATTTCCAATCTCCAGAAGAACACTGACCCGGTTCCTTTTTAAGTTATGAAAACATTATTTCTGAATGTTCTTTCAGTGGTCAAAAAGGTTGCCATTTCATAATTCTGCAAACTTCTAAGTGTTCTGCAACAAGTAGTAACATTAAAAAACATTAGACAAATCGCCAACTAAACATTTAATCAACAATATAATTTTTCAGAACGTTATTAGAGCTCAACTTTGAATGAACGTTTTTAGGGTTACTCTAAGAATGTTTGTTAAGAACGTTAGCTAATGTTCTGAGAATGTTGTTAGCTGGCACATATTGGCAGCTTAGCACGGATGTTTCCCTAATGCACACTCAGTGTTTGATAACTAAGAGTTGTATTTTTAAGTAGGCTATTATTGTTCGTAAGGTGGGTTGAACTTTTCACTCCTGTTCAGTAGCTAAATAAACCGTCTTGAATAAATCCAGCTGTAAAGATGTGAAAGTATCAGCAACAGCAACCATGTTGTTTATCCGTGATTAATGTTGTTTAGATACACAAATACCAAGTTCATCTCATCCGCGCATCAAACGCCTGTGCACGAATCCCATAAACACGCAATTATAGCAGCAGTTGTTTTATGTCTAATGATGTCTCACGAACGAAATCTCTTTCTGCGCAGTTGGAGTCTGGACTGTGGCGATAGGAATAAAATCAGAAGCATTCCTCCTTTCGGTTACAACCAGCCTCCTCCGTCTAAGCAAAAGCGTTAGGTATTTCTTTTCCTACAAAGCAGCAGATGCAGATCAAAGGCTGTGGATTGATGTGTTCGTATGTTGCTGGCTGCTTCATGCAATATTAATATTCTACATTGCTCTGTGTATTCTCTGCTCTACTGATTTGTCCATTTGAATTTACAATCCCACATGCTGAAGATAAAAGTCTAGGCTTTACTTGTAACCCTCTATTCTCCTCTCCTCCCTGTGGGCAATGCTTTATTTCTTTCTAGCCTTCTTTAAATCAGCAATCATGTTTTACATGGATGGCCATTTAAAAATTTTAATGCAAACTGCATGTTTATGTTTATATGTCAGAATTAGAATTGTATAATATTATAATCTATAGAAAGATTCCTTATGGTCCTCAAATCTAACTGAAGGTCAGTTGTTGTTTTTCTTTCAGGGACTCTTTCTGCACTTTCCATCTTTATGCCAGTAGGTGGCAGCAAGTGACTGTCTATCTGAAGTGTGCTGCACGCATCCTAAAAAAAAAAACAATTCGCCTGCAGTATAGGTCATAGACCCCAGCCATAAATAAAATATCCACCTATAAGGTATCCATCTTTTTTTTATCATAAGTGGGCACAGACATTTGTGACTTTAAAGTATCATGCTCCTGGTGCCATTAGCTGTACAAAAAAAAACTTGTGCGTTAACTAAACTATAAACAAATAGCACAAATAGGTTTACTATTTACTGCACTTTATTTACCTATAGCAGCTAATGATTTGGAGTCTTTCACATTGCAAAGTAAGTTTGATAGGCCCATTATTCATTCAAAAACACTCATTCAGGAACTGATTCAGTGACTAACACTGGTTCATTCAGGACGAATGTGAGTCATTCAGTCATTTACTCAAACTATTTATACACAAGACTGGTTAATTCAGGAAGAAACATTGACTGTCTTTATGAGTGAATCATAACTCCTTCAGCTGATTAGTTTCAAAATGCTCATTCATCTAAGAACAAAACAAGTGAGTGATTCATGCAATCATTTCTTCAAACAATTAATTCCAAAGTGCTATAGAATTAGGAACAAAGCAAAGAAACAACTGTTTTGCTGTGGCTTTGTCTGGAACTATTTTCATTAATAGAGCAAAAACTAGTTAAAGCAACTGCTAGTATTGTATGTAAAATCTTTGTTACTTTGTGTTAAATTCTTGGTAATTGCACTGGTGTTTACAAGGATTATCACACAAGCATGCTGTCTTTTCTTCAAATATCATCACAGCTTCAACTACGCTTGCTTGCACTTGCTGGATATTGCTTAAATATTATGTTATACAGACAACTTAGACTGTAAGCTTTTCGCAGGCTACCATTTTTGAAAGGAATAAATCCATTCTCTCAGGAGAATGCTTGTTCCTCATGTGATCTTGTGTGAATCTTACATTATTTCCCCAATCAATTGTCATCTGTGTTTGGTTATGAAACATAGTTTGTTGACCTGACGGAGTTGTCAGCAGTTCTTGATTCTATATTATTGTTAATTTCCTTGTGAGGTCCTTTGTTTACCCTGTGTACTTAAGCACTTAGTTTCAGTCAGTTCTTGGTCCTTTATTTTTCAATCGACGATGTGAATGTTGTTGTGTTGCTCTTCGTTATTTTCCTGTTTATTATTTGATCAAAAGACTGTAGGATTATCTCCATTGTGCGTTTATTACAGCCACCTACCTGTAACAGAATACAGAACCATACAACGTCTCAAATATGAATCTCGTGAAGAAAAGGGAATGGACGGAAAATCATCTCATTTCCCTCCAACGCACGGTAGGCCTCTGGAGCAATATGTGGAGGAGTTCTGTGTCATTATCTGTTAAACTGGAGTGATCATATGCTCAAGGCCTGTTTTTTCGGAAGAACTGGATGACGAACTGTACCAGTATCTTCCTCCCGGGAAAAGCAGCTCTTCATTAGTTGAAATATATTAAGTTGTTTCGTTAGATTTTGTTATTGAGAAAATTAATGAGGACATTCCCTGCTGTCATCCAGTCCCATTCTAAAAGCGTTTGGGCACTCAAGCAAACCCTGAGCCTGCACCAAACCTTCCATCAGGACCTTTACTCCAAAGTCTGCTCCAAAGAGTGAAATCACCCAGAGAGTAAGATTCCAGAGCTGACTCCAGAGATAGAACTTAACAAACCTGCTCCATGGATTCCAGTGCCCACTCAAGCCCCAAAGTTCAGCTTTGAGATTGTCATTGATGGCTACAATCATTCTGTGTGTGTGTGTGTGAGTCGCACACACCTCCATAGCTCCTTCCAAGAAAATTTTTAGATGGGGGAGGGTGTTCTGGCTACCTGTCCTTGGCCTTACCTGTTCTATCTCCAGCATTCCTAGTGCCCTTAGCCATGAAGACTGAACTCCAGTGTCTCCTGCTCCTTCATCGCAGCCACGGTGGCTCCTTTTTCACAACCGTGGTTGCCGTTCCTAACTCCAGCATCTCCTGCTTCTTCGTCGCGGTCATTCCTAACTCCAGCGTCTCCTGCTCTTTCATCACAGCCATGGTGGCCTTTCCAAACTCTAGTGTCACCTGCTTGTTTGTCATGGCTGCAGTGGCCATTTCTAACTTCAGCGTCTCCTGCTTCTTCCTTACAGCTATGGTGGCCGTTCTGAACTTGAGTGTCTCCTTCTCCTTTTTCACAACCATGGATGTCGTTCCTAACTCCAGCATCTTCTGCTCCTTCACAGTCGTTCCTATCTCCAGTGTCTCCTGATCCTTTATTGCAGCCTTAGAGGCCTTTCCTAACTCCAGCATTTCCTGCTTGTTTGTCATGACTGCAGTGGCCGTTCCTAAGTCGAGCGTCTCCTGCTCCTTCTTCACAGCCACAGTAGTCGTTCTGAACTCCAGTGTCTCCTGCTCCTTTTTCATGACTGTGGTTGCCGTTCTTAAATCCAACATCTCTTGCTCCTTTTTCACAATCCTTCCTAACTCCAGCATCTCCTGCCCCTTCTTCACTGCCGTTGTGGCTGTTCGGAACTCCAGCGTCTCCTGCTCCTTTTCCACAACCATGGATGTCATTCCTAACTCCAGCATCTACTGTTCCTTCTTGACGGTCATTCGTAACTCCAGCATCTCCTGCTCATTCGTCACAGCTGCAGTGGCCATTCCTAACTCCAGTGTTTCCTGCTCTTTCTTCACAGCCGTGGTGGCCATTCCTTACTCCAGCATTTCCTGATCCTTCTTCAAGGCCACAGTGGTTGTTCTGAACTCCAGCATCTCCTGCTCATTCATCCTGGCCAGTGGCCATTTCATGCTCATGTTTTCCCGATGACCCTAGCTCTCTTGTCATGATCATGGAGGATTTAACTATAAATACTTGTAGCCCACTGCCACCAGCGCCGCCCTGGCCTCCTGTACTACTGGCATCACCATGGCCTCCGGTACTGCTGGCACCTTCCTGGCTACTTGAGCTACCGGCTCTTCCCAGGCTACCTGCATTGCCACAACCTCCCTTGCTCCCTGAGTCTTACATGTGCCAACCTGGAGGATTCCTAACCCGCCATGACCACCCTGGTCATCTGCCTGTGACCTACCACTACTCCAGGGCACCTGCCTGCCCTCCTCGGAAGTTGTGCCTTCTGGGAAAGGGCTATTTTCTGTTTTGTTTTACATTTCATTGTGTTCAGTTGCTGTTTTCTTTGACATAGTTATCCTGAGCATTTATTTGTTTCATCCTATTCACATGTTACCTCTTTAATTAACTTGTTAGGTCCTCTGTTTGCCCTTTGTGCTTAAACCAGTCAGGTCTTGGTCCTGTATTGTTTAAAGTCGATGTGTTTGTGGGTGTGTTGCTCCTAGTTATTCTCCTTCCTTTAAAAGACTATTTAAGTATTTTCTTCATCATGTTCTTAATTACATTATAGTTGAATAGCGGCCCCAGAGTGATGTCTTAGTGATCAGGCTTGTGCACAATTCAGAATTGAATTGAGAATGACTCCTAAATTCCAATTTAATTCTTGAATTTGAATTGAATTTGAATTGATGTCAAAAACAGGATCTAGAATTACAATTCGAATTTGAATTAAAGGAAGCAGAATTGCAATTCAATACAAATTCAAAGAAATTCATATACATAAGTGAAGTGTTTAACAATGAAGCTTTACAATATATGTCAGATATGATTTCATTACATATTCTATAAATTATATTAGTTTGAACTACTTGTACAGATTACATTGTGTTATTTGATTACTTTGAAATGAAAATAACATTTTGAACAAAACTAATCAAACATTGAGGGAGTAATTTATTTCAAGAATTTGAGCATTATCTATATGTGGAACAAAATGTATGAAGGGTTGAGGAGTGACTAGTTATGTGTAATGAAATTATGCTATTAAATTACAAAATTAATGTAATTGTATGTGAGATTCAACACATTCTTTCTGTTGTATGACTGTGTGGAATGTCTTTGAATTGCCATGAATTTAATTCCACTTCCTGTCATTCCAACTCCAATTCAAATTCAACTTCCTATGGGGCGGAGTCAATTCAATTCAAATTCCAACTCGTGAATTGAATGGTGGCCAATTCTGAAATTCTGAATTGTACACAAGCCTGTTAGTGATGCAGGGTAGAATGAGTGTGTTAAAATAGGTTATGCTTTCCCTGAAACATTTCTTAGAGCTTTATTATAACAACGGGCAGCAGTATGGACACCAGAGGCGGCTATGAATCACCAGATGTTAACCAGAGCCCAGAAATGTATTTTTGCTCATCACTGACTGGATCTGCCTTTAGCAAGAAGCTCAGTGAATTTCCACAGAATTCCAGATATTCTCATCCCTCTCATGCCTTATGATCCTTTACCAGAACCAAGGCAGAATAACAGAGACGTCTTGACGTCTAAGCATATTGAGTTACGTCAGCTGTCTTGAGGGATGTCAATGCCGGGTGTCATGGATTAATCATTTGGCTGCTTCTCCTTCCTGTTACTAAATATCTCTCCATATGACTACATATATTTTGAGTGTTTTCTTCATCTATGGTCTAATCAAGATTGAGTAACTTCCTTTTCCTGCTTAACTCTGTTCAAACAGAGATAAGAATAGAGGTCACTGCTAAGAGTAGATATGCTCTTTGATTGCACATGTAGTCAGTATCAAAATGAATATTCCAGTTAAATGAAACTATTTGAATGAAGGCATTTAAAAAGCATGCAAATAATACTACTTAAAATAAAATAATACTACAAATAATAATAATGCAGAAAGAGCACACATATAAATAAATATGATTAATAAAATAAGTAAATTAAATTAAAATATAAAAATATATTAAAAGTGTTAATTTAGTACAATTAATGAAATAAAAAAAAATCAAAAGATGCATTTAAATATTTTTTAATCAATCGACAACCCTTATAGTAACCTTAATTTTCAAATATACTATATGTAATACTGTTGAGTAAATATAATGTTAATAAAAAGATGATCATGTGCTTTGAACTGTACATATTCAGTAACACATTTTCTGAAGACCTGGAGCATTGAATATTCTGAATTTTTATTACGTTTCTCATATTCTAATTTCTTTTGTCTTGAAACACATGCAACAATCAAATGTTCAATGCGAAAATGAGTGACAGGTGTGAGAAATCTTGTGAGAAAAGTGACAGGTGTGAGAAATCTTGTAATTAACAGTAACCTGATCTGCATTACCTGTTTTGAACGCAACAATGAAACCCTGAAGGAATATAACCGTGACGACATAACAGTTATGTGGCTTTTAATCATCCGAACCAAGGATCTGTTGTTTGCTCCGTGGGAATATGTCTGGATGATGAAAGAGAAATGGCACAAATTCAGGAGCGAGTTTCGCAATTGTCTTCAGTGAATCATAGACATATGACAATATTCCATCTTACTTGTTCAGTCAAGAACCAAGCGCAGTCAGCTGCAAATCAAACTAGTAAGAAAAAAAAGACTTAAAACGTATTTCTAGATCCAAAACTGAAGATTAAGAATTCAACTAATATTGCACAATACTTCATGTGGAGTTAAATACAAATCAGATGAGCAAATACAATTACACAATGCATATATAAAATAGATCAGAAGGTTGTATAACATGCACAGGTAACCCTGACCAAAACAATACACACACATCAACACACTCTCACTTAAGCCATGGCTTCCCCTAGCTTATTTTTAGTATCTTTGCTCTCAATGCCAAAGGATTTAAAGTCACTATCTAGGTGATAAATCCTCAGCAGAGCACAAGACGCACTCAGCTGCTCCTGAAGCTGGTCCTCTGAACAGATATCTGGACCTTAACACTCAAGACATTAAGGGAACAGACAGGTAAGACTTTACAGTCATACTACAGTAGACAACCTGCCTATATGCAAACTCTTCTGTACTGTTGAAGTGTATAATTATACGTTTTACTGTATTTCATTACTACTTCTTTGAGACAATATAAAATACCCAAGCATTTTGAATAGATTTTTCTTAAATTTAGTTTTTTAACTAGGCTACCTGATCTCATGATGTTTGTTGTTTTCACAAGAGGCGTAATACGTACAAATAGGTACATATCACTGCAGTTTCCAACAGAAATGAACACTAGAGCTGGTAAAACAGCAAGCACTTGTAATAGTTTTTGTACACTATTATGATTACAGCTCCATATGTTTAGCTTTACGGACGTAAAAAGCTTGCTCAGTAGCTCAGCAGGCACTGAATTGGACTTACTGTAAGATGCGGATTCTTTTAGTATAATTCTTCTAAAAAACATGACTCACGATGAAAAAGCTGAAAGATAGAAAAACAAGCTAAAACGGCATGCTTGCATTGCGTTTTTATGTCACACTCACTATTGGTCATACTATCGGGTAGGTTTAGGTGTAGTGCAGATGGTACGTTATTTTAAAACATCACGGAGCATTAGAGTTATAGCGCCACTCAACAGAGATTTCAAGTCAGAACTGCGGTGATGTACAAAACCAATGTCACATAAAACATACTATGTACTTCATCTGTTCCGGGGAAAAAAAAAAAAGAACACTTTTTTTAGTGCCACTCAGTGGACATTTTACATTGAATATGTCATGAGACATACGTGGCGGTACGAAAAAGTTCCCACAGGTGCGTTTTTGTCATAAGATCAGGTTGACTTTAGATGTTTGAACAAAATGTCACTAAAAATCATACAGTCATGATTTGTGTTCTTGCAGACAGAATTTTCACTTGAAGCATGGGCTGTTTAAAGGATATCGCTCGTTTGTGATTGAAGAACTTCGTTCCTGGTCTCTAAAGATAGTAGTTGATAAAACAGGAATAACTTGGCAAAATCTGACCATTAAAACAGCTCAAACACAAAGATAAGGAGCTTGGGACAGACCGAAAACATTGACATTTCAGATAAATCTCCTGATGATTTGGATATTCACAGCTGATTTGATTAATTACTAATGTCAGAAGAATGTTATTAGCACATTCTGACAGTATTTTTTTATAAACACAAAAAGTAATTTATTTTTAATAAATGACGTGTGATTCCAGTGTTTATATATCTCGCTCTGTCAGTTCCAGAATGAAGCCCAGGAGGCGTCTGACCTCTGTGGATCTCCTTCCTACGATTCTAGAGCTCCAGGAGAGCCAGAGTCTGGACGACTACACAGACTCCATACGAGAGCTGTCCCAACCTACCTACCCTCTCAGCGGACCCCTTCGGGGCTCCCGTCTGTCCCCGCTGCGCATGACCAAATACCCCAGCATGTCTTTGGCCACCGCCGGTTCAGTCCTGGCACACAAGCCCTGGGCTCTCCCTGGACCTGACAACGTATCACTCACCTTGACAGACTCAAAAGGACCAGTGAGTTCAAATCAGGACCCACTGGACTGGCTATTTGCACAAGCACAGACTGACCTGATGATTTGATGGAGAGAAAAATGATGCAAAGTCACAGCTTCAGTGACTTGCAATTAATTATTTTTATACGGTTGAAATCAAAAGTTTACATATATATATACCTTGCTGAATCTGCAAAATGTTAATTGCTTTACCAAAATAAGAGGGATTGTACAAAATGCATGTTATTTTTTATTTAGTACTGGCCTGAATAAGATATTTCACATAAAAGACGTTTACATATAGTCCACAAGAGAAAATAATAACCAAATTTATAAAATTGACCCTGTTAAGTTTACATACACTTGGTTCTTAATACTGTGTTGTCACCTGAATGATCCACTGTGTTTTTTTGTTTTTAGTAATTTAGGTGTTCATGAGTCCCTTGTTTGTCCTGAACAGTTAAACTGCTGTTCTTCAGAAATGCTTCACTGATGCTGCAGAAGGAAAAATGATGCATAAGAGCAGGGCCGTGCAGAGACATTTAAAGGGGCAGGTGCTTAAAGTATAAAAAGGGCACCTTGAACAAGGCATTTAAGAGCCCCTCGGGTCCATCACCTCATTGTAGGCATCCAGTTACTAAAATGTCATTAATAAGACAAATAATGCATTATTCAAAGATTTAATTGCATTTATGTTTAGTTCAGGACTCAAACAATAGAATTAGTACTATTTTTATCACTATAAAAGGGGCTCTCTAAATAGGGCTGTGCTCAAAACATCAGTACAGCAATACTGTACTGTATATTGTGACACATTCCTTGCTGATACACGTATGATCACAGAGGCTTCTAGCAGCCAATGAGAAAGAAATGGAACATAAAAGACCATTTCAATGTTTAAAAGATTAAACATATTTTCTTTGGACCTATTCATTTTGATTAGAAATTGTTGTGTATTAAATTGTCAAACCTAAAGATTTTCTTCTCTCTGTTAAACACAATAATAAAGAACAGCTGTTATATTAAAACCTGTGTGGTCACTATTGAAAATATATGTTGCCCCTGATGTATTGTATTGAAAGATTGTAGACGGTAGGATATTAAGGCATAAAATGGCATGATTTATAATTCAGATACAGGTTCACACAAAAAAAAAATATCTTATACACCTTTATACCGTTAAAAGGATACATCGAGCTTATAGACCAATTATCAGCCTACGTCACACACGCGTCACGCTGGTTCAAGTGCGCATGTCGGTTGCAAAAGACGACCGGAACCGCTATAATGTCCCGTTCCAGGCAACCCGTTACTCGTGTTTTTCCGATCTTCTATCAGTGAAAGTGCACCCAAACGACAGTCAAACCCGTGACTTCCCACTCGTGAACTCGTACTAGATCGATGTGCTCCCAGTTCCGAGTTCTGACGTGACATAGCCCGCAAAACCACTATGTCAGCACCTACGAGTGCGGTGTTTATGCAAGAGGTACACAGTGAAAAATAGACTTTAGGACAATATAACATTGCAAACAAATTAATAATAATGTAATAATAATAAATGCGCTCAGGCAGTTTGGGGTGACTTGCCTGGAATGCTACAAAGATGTGAGTCGTGATTTCAAGTCCTGATTTACGAGTTAAAAAACCTGCCTGGAACGCAGCGTAAAACCCGAAAGAAAAATCAGAAAATGAAGGAAAGACAACCGTGAAAATGTTGTATTGTGCAGTGGGTAAAGTTACACGGCTAGTCTCGTAAGCTTGGCTAGTCTCGTAAGCTTGGCTACTAACGTTAACAAGTTATAGCGAACTATCCTACTGTCAGTCACTAACGTTAGAATACACTTTTTGTACAGGAGATCGGTATCCATTCATCACTTCTGTCTTTTCCTACTCAACTCAACCCAGTGTGAAATAAACAAAGGCAAAGCAAAACTTAAATATTTGAGGTAAATATTGTCTCTTTATTTGCTAAGATGGATTAAATTGCAGGCATCAAAATTCAGAGAATTTATGGCAAATAATGTCACATCGTGTTTGTAAATTAATTTGTTAGACATTGATCGTTTTTGTATGTCTGCATTGTGTTGTGAAGCCTGTTGAGGCATGCTTTATACATCTAATTTGCACTTGACTTGATTTGGGTACACGATTACCTCTGTGGCAAACGGATCTTTCAGAGCAATCCCACTCACTAACGTTAATTTCGTTGAATAACCATTCTAATCGTTGGGTGACAAGCTGTTGTAATATGCGGTAAACATTTTTAAAATAACATTAATCAAAATAATCTATAATAATTTAGAATCGAACTGTTTTGTACCATATCCGTGTAATTTCCTATTCGTAAACGCTATGTCTCCCGGGTTTTCTGCAACCAAGATGCGCGCGCATCCCGGATGTTTACAAACAGATAATTGGTCTATTATTTATTATATTTTATTTAAAACATAAATATTACTGTCTTAATTGTTTAGATTTTTAGAAGGCACATTGACATCTTTCACATTTACAACTCTATGTGTTTGCTGCATAAAAACTAGGTCGATAATTGCAATAATTTGACCATAAAGAGCTGAAAAATGTGGAAATAAATTAATTCTCTGTCACAAGGGGGCGCTTAAGGAGCGCTGAAATACTACGGTTTGCATGGGAACGGCTGAACACAATCCAGCAGTATTATAACGCTGTTTTATCATATGTGTAATGAAAATGCCAACGACACGTTTCTGAGGACAGTCGGTCTCCTTCAGATACATTCATATCAAGACATCAGTGCCGCGTTTTGACTTTGAAAAGTGCAGCGTGCATATTTAATCAATGACATCATTGCCTTGCTTCTGAAGTTTAATCCAGCCCTATTGCGATTCTCGTCTTTCCGTCTCCAAATGTAAGACCAACTAAATTATGATTAAGTCTTTTCTTATACTATTTAACATATATAAAACTTTTTATGGCCTTAAATTTGATACAACTAAATTGAGGAGTTTTTTAAGGACCTGCAGGAGCCCTCTCCTTTACATTATTTACGAATTTTTTACATGATGACATTATCGGCAGCTATTTCAGAACAGACTACACATGCACAAACTATAAAAAAGTATAAATACTCGTGCATAATCTCTTTTCTTCACGTCATTCTTATAAAAATAAGTAACGTTAAATCTGGTGAAAACACCACTTACCAGCAGCCACACCCTTGGCGCTATAAACATAGATATATATTATAAACATGATCGGATTCGGATCGACCTGAACTTCCGGGTGGGGTCGTCACGTGAAAGGTGAAAAAAGGCGCTTCAAAACTCCTGACATGATATTTAGATATACTATTCTTCAATAAATATATGAAGCTGTGCTCAAACAGGAATATATATTATTTTTCAAAAAAAAAAAAAAAAAAAAAAAAAAGCACCCCAGAAAAAAGGGCACTTTCTCTCCAGGAATAAAAAGGGCAGGTGCTTAAGCCCCCTT
The DNA here is from genome assembly GCF_049309525.1 of Garra rufa. Classification (NCBI taxonomy): domain Eukaryota; kingdom Metazoa; phylum Chordata; class Actinopteri; order Cypriniformes; family Cyprinidae; genus Garra; species Garra rufa. Next base: position 11,903,363 of record NC_133366.1, read on the forward strand.
TGATGTCTATGTGTGCACGTGCCTGCATAAGAGTAAACTTTTGAACAAAATGAAGATGTATCTATTTTTTTTGGTTATTTTGCCTAAATATATATATATATATATATATATATATATATATATATATATATATATATATATATACAGTATATGTATATGTTTTCCAGAATACAAAATAAGTAAAAATTTACTCTGATCTTTAAATTGAAAAGTTTTCACCCCCGGGTCTTTTAATGCATGGTGTTTCTTTCTGGAGCATCAGTGCATATGAGTCCCTCAGTTGTCCTCAATGTGAAAAGATGGATCTCAAAATCATACAGTCATTGTTGGAAAGGGTTCAAATACACAAAAATGCTGAAAAACCAAAGAATTTGTGAGAAAGAACAGCAGGCAGTTTAACTGTTCTGGACGAACAAGGGACACATAAACACTATCTCACAAAAAAAAACAAAACAAAAAAAAAAAAAAACAGCTGTTGATAATTTAGGTAACAACACAGTATTAAGAAAATTTTGGAAAGGGTCATTTTTATAAATGTAACTGTTATTTTCTCTTGTGGGCTATATGTAAACATCTTTTATGTGAAATATCTTATTCAGGTCAGTAATACATAAAAAACTTGCATTTTGTATGATCCCTCTTTTTCTGGTAAAATAATTAACATTTTGAAGATTCTGCAAGGAGTATGTAAACTTTTAACTTCAATTGTATTTAGTGTTTTTTCTTACAGATCAAATCTTTTGAATGGTAGTGTGTGTATTCTTTGTCTACATCTGTAGTTTTAATGTTTACATTTTGCTATTTAATATTATGTTTAACAGACATAAATGTGTGAAACGAATAATAATTTCACCTTTGCATTAAAAGACTATAGACTTAACAGAACAACAGAAGAAAGCAATTACATGTCAGCATGCTCCAATGAACACAACGTTGTTAGGTTTCGTTTTCCTCTAAACCACTGCTGTTCTCAGACACACTGGCCATGATTTATTTAATCAAAAAAGAATGTTGTCTTGCTGCCAAGTAGCTTTACAAAACTTGCACAACACTGTTCTACTAAATCACTGCAGCACACTGCAAATACACTATTAAGAGCTGAGAGCTCTGAGTTTGCATAAAGTTACTGGTAATGTAAACACAACTCAGTTTTCTTAGGAAAGGTTTACTAAAGTAAATGCACTATGCTATCACTGAGCTCAAAGTTCAGAGAGAGCAGTCAGACACATCCAAGATATTTCGCAATAAGGTGCTTTTGGACAAGCTGTGCACCAAAAAAGGGAATGAGACAGAGAGAAAAAACTTAATCTAACTATATACAAAACATTTTGCTTTAATCATGTCTGTTCTTACTTTTGATGCATTTCAATCTTTTAATCAGCCGATCTACAGTTAGTCTGTGTTTTGACTTGAAACTCTTCTTCAATGGTAAGGGGATTTCTGGGCCACACAACAAAAACCAGCCTGCATACTGGACGAATGAGTTGACTACAACTTCTCCAGTATGTCTGATGGGGATGGAGTCCTTCCCGGTTCCTGATTTTGATGTGGTAATGGCAAATTGTATTTTTCGTCTGAATTTTGGGAATCTTGTTAAAGTACTAGCAATTTAAAATTTTTGCTCAATTCAGAGTGACTCTGCAAAGCTGTAGGATTACTTAAAATGACTGATGTGTCTGCACCAAGCTATGGAGATGGATTTGTTTTCCTAATAAATAATCAACATGATTTACAAAAGCTAAATAAAACCATCTAACCTAACGCACACTTAATGGGTTTGAAGCTTACAGTTTTACTAAACCACCAATCCGTGGGAATGCAATATTTTATAAATGCGGCAATCAGAAATTCCTGCACTGGTGCATTTTATAAACAGGCAGATGTGTATTAATGAGATGACCCTATTTTACTACAATTTTAAATATCTGTTTTCTATTTTAATATATTTGAAAATCTAATTTATTCCTTTGATGCAAAGCTGATATATTAGTATGATTTTTCCAGTCTTCAGTGTGACACAAATGATCCTTAAGAAATCATTCTAATATGCTGATTTGCTGCACAAGAAACATTTCTGATTATTATCAATGTTGAAAACAGTTAATTTTGCTTTTAGTGGAAACTGATACTTTTTTTCCAAGGTACTATGATGAATAGGCAGTTTTTACAACATTGTACATGTCACTTTTAATCAATTTAAAGGGTTAGTTCACTCATTAATTACTCACGTTCTTAATTAATTACTCGTTCTAAACCCATGAGACCTTTGTTAATCTTCTGAGCACAAATGAGGATGTTTTTGATTAAATGTGAGATGTACCTTTTTGGGCCTTCAATGTGGTAGGAGCCTTGCTGTCCATAGAGGGTCAGAAAACTTTCAGGTTTGTTATCTTAAAAAATATCTTAATCTGAGTTCTGAAGATGAACAGGTTTGGAATGACATGAGGATGAGTAATTAATGACAGAATTTTCATATTTTGGTGAACTACATTCAATTTGCTAAATAAAAGTAATTCTTAAAAAAAAGTACAAAGTATTGAAATGTAAGCAACACATACATACAAAACATTAAATAAAAAGGATGTGCAAAATCATAAACAACAATTGACAAGTGAAAAGTGGTATAATTAGTGACAGAGTAATTTAGGACAAGTGCCTCCTCTCTAGATTTCTGTCGCTTCCTTCAGCCACAAAAATGTGGAAATGGGTCAAAACAACTGACTCATCTTGGTTAAAAGCTTGTGTTAGCTATCAATGGTGAGCATTGCCACCAACATTCCTTTCTGTTACCCTCAAATGCACAAACTAAACTAAACTAAACACATTATGATTCAATAAGGTTTGCTTAACTTACTGTATGGTCAAGACATTTCAACCCCCAAACAAGTACATTCTGTCATCATCTACTCACCCTCATGTTGTTCCAAATCTGTATGACTTTCTGTCTTCTGTGGAACACAAAAGATGTGAAATGAGAAATGTCAGTGTGTTTTTTTTCAACAGAAGAAAGACAACTTTTCATACAATTTGTTTAATGAGATTCATTTTTGTGGTAACAGACCTTTAGCTGGGAGTTTGATCGACTGAATCTGGCATTTTGTCCGACAAACAAACCAAACAGAAGTTGAAATTGAACTTGAAAAATGGTGTGTATTGACGCCTTTCCGCGACTGAAACAAAATACCTTGTGATGTTCATTTATGTTCATTTTGAGCTATAACTAGTAAGAAGGAAGAGATGTAGGCACTAGTGAGATAGGCTCTTTCGAAGCACTGCTTCGTGACCTTTCCAAACTTCTGTGAATCAACTGTTTCGAAACAGTGGATCGAAGCGTGATTTCTTTGAACCCATGGATCATGCGAGTTAATTGAGATCGCCCCCCAGCGGCGAACCATTGAACCAACATCTATGTTCTATGGTTTTTACCTGATCTCGGATCAGTTTTTATATATTTTAACGAGACATTCGTGTAATAATTAGGGGTGGGAATCTTCAGGCACTTCATGATCCGATTCGATTCCGATTCTGGGAGTCACGATCCGATTCCAAAACGATTCTTGATCTACATTTGAATCATATGGGAACGTTAGGGGAACGTTCTGTGTTTGCTGGGTTCATATTTAATGGTATTTTATTATTTATATTGCATTTACAATGTATTGTACTTTCAATAAACATTTGCAATGGGCTTTAAAGCTGTTTATATGCATGTTTTGGCCTAAGTTTTTGTTGCATTTACACAGTTTTGGCAGGCATCACTAGCGTGTGGTCTTTTGAGAACTTTGAAATGATAAATCATTTTGCCAAGCAGTTGAGTCAAAGCTTCAAAAAGGTTCGTTTCTCATATCACTAATGAAATGTATTAAACATACTAAATGTTTCTTGTTATTCCAAGCATTATCGTCCAAATAGGGAAATAGGGCTAGTAAACCAATGATATCGAAAGATAATAAATAAGCAATTACAAATCTGATTCTAGACTAAATGTATATCTATAGGATATGTGCATTTTATGCAACTGGGGAAATGACACAAAATCCCATGAACATAAGGCATTAGTCAGACATCTGTCTGACACAGTAATTATGAGGTATATCTGCCTCAACATGCCAAACAGTAGCAGTGGTTGGATGTTTTGACACTGATATGCATCATGATGCTGCCCAATGTTATCCGCTTGGAAGTTGAGTCATTGGATTTTGGTAATTGAGAAGTTTAACATAATACATGTGATCCATATAAAATATCCACCACACTACAAGTCAAATGTTTCTACTGTATTTGTGTTTGGGTGATCTAAAAAAAAATCTTTTGATTTAAGGGTTTGTGTGGAAATGCTTGAAATAGCTTAACTGATAATGACAGCTAAAACTTTCATTGATGTAACCAAATGTATTCAGGTTTAAGGTTTAAACTAATTTTTTAAGTAGCCGAAATTGTTTCCTTTTCTTTTAAACAGAGCTATTGTGTAAATATACAATCATTATTTTTTCAACACTCATTTTGCAAGTCAATATGTGCATCTGTGAGTCAGCGCATTTTTATTTCTATCATTTCTATCCTGCATTTCTTTGGAATCATTTGGTTCACTTATTTCTCTCACTTTCCCTTCTTTCCCCCCTATTTCTATCTCACTTATATTCCCTCCCCCCTGCTTCGACAGGCAGAAATGTGGAAATTCCGTTGCAGCATGACTGCTGGGAAATTTCGGTGGGACTGGGATTCCCGTGCGCACGCTTTATAAAAGAGAGAGGAGAGGCTTCACTCATCACACTTTCACTAGAGCTCCACTAGCACTTAGTACTTTCTCTCAAAGCTCAACTAACTACTAGAGCTGAATTTATTTTGCATTTCCTACCTATTTATTACACTAGTAAATTAATTATGGCATTTTTACCCAGAGCTCTTCTTCTGTCGCTGATGGCAGTAGTTTGTATTGAACTAAGTGGAGGTAAGACATTAATGACACTTTAATATCTTATGTTATAGTCAGGTGTTGCAGGAATTTTGTGTATTTTTTTGCATGATGCAGAGAGCTTTTTATGCAGAATCTCTATCTTCTATTAGAATCGTGCATTTCAAATTAATCTTTTTATGCTTTTCTATGTTCACAGTTCTAGCTGACGGACCTGACAGGTGTTGGTGTTTGAACACTTTGAAGAAACGTGTCCTAAGAGAAGAAATTGAAGAGTTTTCTATTTTTCCCAGAAGATCAAAGTGTGACAAAGTTGAAATCATGTAAGTGTCAATCTGTTAACCTGCATGTAATAAAAAAGCTACATATCTATAGGGATATCCTTAGATGCTCTATAACTTTGTTTGTTATATACATTTACATTAGCAGCCAAACAGTTTGTGAGATGTTTAATTTATCATATGCAATTTATAGGTCTATTTTTGACTAGTTTTCCAGTTTAAAAAATCCTTAAAATAAGAGAAATTTGGTTAAGAGGCAACACTATTAAGTGTTTTAACATGTTAATACTTATGACAAAATAAATGCGTTAAAAAGTCTTAAAATGTGTTGCTTCTCAAAGAAATTGTCTTTGTTTTAAGGATTTTCAGATATTCTAATTGCAAAAATACCATTTAGACAACTTAAGGTTTTATACATCATAAATCTGCATATAAATCATAGAAGTTAGAGTGCATCTTATTAATGTGCTGCATTTTCAATGTTTGCAGACTGACACTGAAACCAGCGAATAACACAACTGAAGTTGTTCAGCGTTGCTTAAGTCCAGAGACAAAACAAGGCATGAACCTGCAGATTTGTTGGAACAGGTACAGACATTTTATTATGTCACGTGTGTTTTTCAATCAGTAATAATCAACTAATACTATAATAACCACAAATCTAATAGACACAGCTATAGTCATGCTCCTTCAAATGTAATGTTATAATAAAAATAACTAGAGATTACTATGAGAGTCAATATGTTAATTTGCTTAATGTTCTTAGATAAACATTATTCTGTGGAGAATGTTTATGCATCTTATATATTAGGTGTTATATTAATGTGTACTTTTTGTTTAATTTGCAACAGGAAGAACGTCAACAACACATCCACATTTAAGATATCCAACTGCTTCTGAAGCCATAACTGAAAGTGCATTAGAGAAGGGGAGGACAGAAGGGGGGATCTGGAAACTTTAGAATCTCTGTGTGTGGAATTCCATGCTGTCACATGACCCGCGCTGGCCAATCAGAATCCGGGGATTGAGTGTTGGCCTCATGCAGCTGATGGGAAATCACAGAAGCCCTGAAAACACCCGGAGTACTGCCAGTAACCGCCGAACGCAGATGTTGTCGGCAAAAGCATTTGGATTAGAATTAACTTGCTGAATGACTGAAGCACTGAATGTATCATTACTCCAAGCAGTATTTAAATCACTGTATTTAAATGGTTTTATAAATTAACTTATTTTATAGTGTTATGTTTTACCATTTATGTCTGCCTTCGGCCTGTGTGATGTATTAGGAGTAATTAAGAGTCACATTACATTATTTCTTTGACATAACACATGAAGTATTTTTAAGGCTACCTAACAAAATATTTTTATAATGCAGGCTACTTTTGTACCGTTTTGTAATAAAAGACAGTTTCAAGTTATTTTGGCATGTTTATTTTCCACATCCATTATATTTTCCACTTGATATGAGAATATGTGCATGATTAATTATACAGGAAAACATGCTAGTTAGCTGTACAGAACTGATATGTGTCCTAGGACCACAAAACCAGTCTTAAGTAGCACGGGTATATTCGTAGTAATAGCAAAAAATACATTGTATGGGTCAAAATTATCCAATTTTCTTTAATGCCGAAAATCATAAGGGTATTAAGTAAAAATCATGTTCCATGAAGATATTTTGTATAAATTATCAAAGCATAATTTTTAATTAGTAATATGCATTGCTAAGAACTTCATCTGGACAACTTTAAAGGCACTTTTCTCATTATTTAATTTTTTTTGCACCCTCAGATTTCAGATTTTCAAATTGTATTATCGTATCGTATTATTCTATCCTAACAAACCATGCATCAATAGAAATCTTATTTATTCAGCTTTCAGATGATGTATAAATCTCAATTTCAACAAAATGAACCCTTATGACTGGTTTTGTGATCCGGGGTCACATATTAGACGCGAAGGAAGATCTGTTGAGATATTATACAATACAGTACAATACAATATTTATTTATAAAGCACATTTAAAAAGAACCGGAGTTGACCAAAGTGCTGTACGTAGTAGAATAAGAAAAACTCAGAGATAAAATTAGCAAAACAAGATATTACATTTAAAACAACAATAAAACGCATCAATGAAACCGGAGGTCAAGGAGTATTGAAAGCAAGAGAGAATAGATGTCTTTACAGCAGACTTAAAGGCAGAATAGAGGTGGCAAATCTAATATGAGGTGGTAGACTGTTCCCAAGTTGCAAAAGCTTTTCCCAGCACTTGCAAAAGCTTGATCACCTCGTTTTTTAAGTCTAGATATAGACACGGCAAGAAGACGAAGATCACTGGATCTCAGATCTCAGATATTGTCCATCTGAAGTATCTCCACACCATTTGCAGAATTTTTATGAGTAGATTTTACATGAGCCCCATCTACTGGTCATGTCAAAAAATGTACACACAAAAGTTTGACAAAATAATTATTGTTTTATCCAAGTGCCTAGGTTTAAACCTTTTTGGCTTCCAGCCTAGATATTTAACCATTATTAACTCCATGAAGTGATGGAGTCAACTAAGAAGTCATTGTAAGGTTCATTGTTTACATGCAACCTGAGGGGGAAAAGCATAGATTATCTATGATAGATTCATTAATTATTATAGTTAATTGCATTATCTGTGCATTTTCGGTGTTTGCAGACTGAACACTGCAACCAAAAAACGAATTTCCACCCTATTGTTCACGTAAAAGAGGGCGTGGTCATTTAATTTTATGGGTGTGGCCTCTGGTTTCATCAGCGTCCAACTAGGCTAATTTAAGATGAACTAAAGAGCTCGTTTTGCTGCTTGATATTGCAAATTGGCGTGTCTTACCATATTATTTGAACATATTTACTTAATTATGAACATACTGGTTTGTAGAGCAAACAGTTTTACCGTTTACTGTACGTTGTTATTCTTCTCCTTGTGGCTAAAGAACCGGAAATCTCATCCACATGCTTACTTCAGCGTTTAGGAATAAGGTACGTATACAAAATCATATAAACGTCACTACCTAAATAAAACATTTAACTTTTTTTAAAAAAGTAAAATGATTAAAAATTCAAAGTAAGCAAATGACCACATCATTTCACATTATCACTCATCAATTTACAGCGTGTTGTGTTCCAGCACGTTAGACAACTGAACTGAGTGAAATACATGCCGTGGGAAACACAGTTTATTTTATTTTAAAATAAAAGTCATTCATGTGCAAGCAGACAATATATAAAAGTAATAAAATATTTTTAAAGATGTTTTTGCGTTACTTCCACCCTGTTATGCCGTCATTCATTTCTTCATATATATTGTCACTGTCGATACTGTTGTAAAGGGCAGCGGAGCATGTCTTGCATGGAGGACGTAAACTTGACCGAAGGGCGAGTGTGTGTGTGTGTGTGTGTGTGTGTGTGTGTGTTCTCCTTTCTCTCCTCTCAAGGGAAATCAAAGCTTTTCTCGGGGTTTAACTAAGAGGGAATGGAGAGAAGAACAGATCTTCAATACATTTCCACACTGTCAGTGCAGTTAACGCTTTATCTCCCTCTGTCTTATTCTTTTCATTCATATTTCCTCAGAGATACTGCAAAATTAAGTTTTGGGCCTGGACACAAAACAGGGATGGCTTACGGCTTGAGTAAATTTGTAAATGTAATGATCCCCAAACTTAAGCCAATAATTTTTTAGATAATAAAGTAAATTCTACAATTATTATACAATAATGTGTTTACAGGTAAATCTCCAGGTTCTCTACAAAATCAAAAGAAAAAAAGTGTATGATTTTTTTTTTTCTCTTATATGTGACCCAGGACCACAAAATCAGTCATAAGGGTCAGATTTTTTGAAACTGAGATTTATACTTCATCTGAAAGCTGAATAAATAAGTTTTCCACTGATGCATGGTTAGGATAGGACAATATTTGGTGGAAATACAACTATTTGAAAGTCTGGAAATCTGAGGGTGCAACAAAATCTAAATATTGAGAATATCACCTTTAAAATTGTCCAAACTAAGTTCTTAGCAATGCATATTACTAATCAAAAATTAAGTTTTGATACGTTTATGGTAGGAGATTTACAAAATATCTTAATGGAACAGGATTTTTACTTAATATGTTAATGATTTTTAGCATAAAACAAAAATATATAATTTTGACCCATACAATATATTTTTGGCTATTGCTACAAATACACCTGT